>NC_041398.2:147482887-147705387 GCF_900747795.2 Erpetoichthys calabaricus | reverse complement strand
TTTGACGTTTTTGAGAGCTGAATGTGTTTTAGAGTGTAGCTGCTGATTGCCATAGATATCACGGCCACATGTATTTCACCCCAGAGTTGAACACGATCAGATACAGTGTCAATGTCAATGTCAATGTCAATTTATTTATATAGCACATTTAAAACAACATAGGAATGCTGTGGCCAAAGTGCTTTACAATAATAGAATAAAAGAAAAACAAACAAATAACATAAATAGAAATAAAAATATATGAACAGAAATAAAAATAAAATAAATAATAAATAGAAGTAATGTTATATAATCACAATGAGGAAACCATCAGTATTACTGAAGGTCACGGAATGCAAGTGAATAGAAATGAGTCTTTAATCTTGTTTTAAACAGTTCAATTGTAGACGACTCCTTTATATGATGAGGTAAAGAGTTCCACAGGCGAGGAGCAGCAGCTGCAAAAGCCCTGTCCCCCTTGGTTTTAAACTTGGTACGAGGGACAACAAGAGACAACTGACCAGAAGATCTAAGCACTCTGGATGGCTGGTGTAAGACACACAATTCGGATAAATAGGCAGGAGCAAGCCCATGTAAAGATTTAAAAACTAGCAACAAGATTTTAAAATCAATTCAAAAACCGACAGGCAGCCAGTGTAAAGAAGCTAAAATAGGAGAAACAGAGTCATATCTTCTTTCCCCCAACCAGAAAGCGAGTGGCAGCATTCTGGATCAACCATCTGTGTATCAGGGATTTGCTAATCCCAGAATACAGCGAGTTGCAGTAATCAAGGCAAGAAAAAATAAAAGCATGAGTAGCTTTTTCAAGATCTCTAGAAGATAAAAAAGGCTTGATCTTACCTAATAGACAAAGCTAGAAAAAGCAACTCTTGACTATAGAATTTACTTGTTTCTCAAAAGAGAGGTTACTGTCAAAGATTACACCAAGATTGCGGACTTGAGGTTTGCAAAAGACAGAGAATGAGCTGAGAAGTCCAAGACCAATTTGGGCTTTAGCTGATGGACCCACTATAAGCACCTCCGTTTTATTTTGATTCAGATCAAAAAAATTTTTTCGCCATCCAGGATCTTAGTTCAGACAGACAGTTGTGGAGTTGATTTATTGGCAGAGTTGCAGACAGGAATATAAACCTGTGTATCATCAGCATAGCAATGAAAAGAAATGTTACATTTCCTAAAAATAGCTCCAATAGGATTAAGGTATATAGAGAATAAAATAGGACCCAAAATGGATCCCTGAGGAACACCATATTTAAGAGGAGCAGTAGACAAAAAAGAGGAATTTAAAGTCACTGAAAAGTGTCTTCCAGTTAAATATGACCTGAACCAGTTAAGAGCAGCCCCTTTAAGCCCAACAAGATGTTCAAGCCACATCAGCAATATCTCATGGTCAATAGTGTCAAAGGCAGCGGACAGGTTAAGGAGGAGAAGGACTGCCGCGTCACCTGAGTCAGTAATAATAGAGACATCATTGAATACTTTCAGGAGGGCCATTTCAACACTATGAAAATGCCTAAAGCCAGATTGGTAGATCTCAAATAAATTATTGAAGTTAAGGTGATCGACCAATTGATTATAAATAATTCTTTCTAGAATTTTAGCCAGAAATGGCAGTTGGGAAATTGGACGAAAATTGGCTAAAACTCCAGGATCTAATTCTGCCTTTTTAGACAGGGACGGACCGCAGCATGTTTAAAAAATGAGGGTACAACCCCCGCACTTATAGAATCATTGATAATGGCTAGTAAAGATGGGCCCAAAACATCAAAGGCTTCCACTAAGAGGCGTGGTGGTACTATATCGAGAGGGCTAGGAGCTGGTTTAAGGGTATCAATAGTTCTTTTTAACTGTGAAAGTGAGACTAGATCAAAGGATTCTAAGACAGTGCCCTGTTTAACAGTAGGAAGTTCATAGCCAGTTTGAACAATGCCACAGCGGATAGTATCAATTTTGCTGACAAAGAATAATAGAAACTGCTCACATGAATGAACAGTGCTATTTAATCCCATCACAGAATGAGGGTGAATGGCCACATTAATTGAATTAAATAAGAGAATTGAATGACGGGATACTAAATCAGCAAAGAAATCATGTTTAGATTTCTTAACGGCTGCCTGGAAGTTGAATAGAGAAGTCCTAAAAATCTGTTTAGAAACAATCAGACCATCTTTTTTCCAACTCCGTTCAGCAGCTCGACAGGCACAGCGCAGCGATCGCGTAGTTTCATTTAGCCAGGGAGCAGGTCTTCCCTTATTACTGTGTATCTTGGGTGGCGCAATTGAGTCTAAAACCGATTTACAAGTAGAATTAAATTTTAAGACAGAATCATCAATACCATTATTTTGGACATGCACATCAAGACTAGAGAATATGGTTTTAAAATCGGATATAATAGAAGAATTTAAAAAGCGCGAGCAGCGTGGGGGATAGCTAGTAGTCAGGACATCAACAGTAATATTCATATCCATCATTATAGAAAAGTGATCAGTGAAAGAAACATTGCATAAATCAATATTATTAACTGAAATATCACGAGTAAGAACGAGATCAAGGGTGTGACCGAGAGAGTGAGTTGGCGTATTAATATCCATCCATCCATCCATTTTCCAACCCGCTGAATCCGAACACAGGGTCACGGGGGTCTGCTGGAGCCAATCCCAACCAACACAGGGCACAAGGCAGGAACCAATCCCGGGCAGGGTGCCAACCCACCGCAGGCGTATTAATATGCTGGATAAAATCAAATGAGTCCAATAGTGATAAAAGTCATTTACCAAAGGTTTCGATTGACAACAAAAATGAATGTTAAAATCACCAACAATAAATACTTTGTCATGGGATAGATAGGGTGATATCAGCCAGGAGATCAGAGAATTCAGAAATGAAGGTATTATTAAAAACAGGAGGTCTATAAACCACGGTAAACAACAAAGAAGGGGAGCTGCACACTTTGAAAAGTTGCAATTCAAAGCTGCTAAATGGACCCTTTGTAAGGCTCTGACACAAGAACATACTTTTAAAAACAGTGGCAATGTCCCCACCACGACAAGTCAGCCGCGGAGAGTTTAAAAATGAATAACCTGATGGTGCCAAGTCAGTAAAACATGAAGAGTCACCATTTAAAATCCAGGTTTCAGTGATGAAAAAGAAATCCAGATTATTTAAGGTAATAAAGTCTTGCAGAATAAAGGTTTTATTAGACACTGATCTCACGTTCAAGAGAGCAGCCTTGATAGAGGTAGAAGAGCTCGTTGCGGGATGAGCACGGGTGAGCGTGTGGAGATTAGCAGCGGTTACTGCCCGAGAGCTCACCGAGGAGGAGTGATGCCGCCTTGAAATGGAGAACTTAAATCCGGTGTCCAGCGCCCATAAACCAGGGATGGAGTCCTGTGCAGGAGAAGATGGGTCATAGACGACTTGCAGGCATCGGGAATCAAAGCTCTGGGACTTGAGTCGGCGTTGTTTAACAGCAATTCTGGCTCTTTTTCCATGACGGCGGTGGGTGCGTTTTCCAACGTTTCACATTGGAGCATACCTACCTTCCACTTGGCCAGAATTACATTTTTTTTTTTTAAAAATTGATTTTTAAAGTTTGTCCTGTTTCACTACTATGTGGGCGGAGCCATGGGTAACAGCTAATATATATATCTATATATATAAAATTCTTTTCGCGTTTGATACGGAAATTACGTATGAGCGTTTGAAACATAAATTACATATGACCACAGAGGAACAGGAAAAACATTCTTAATAAACCTGATTCTTGCCGAGAGAGCGAATGGTGACATAGCTCTGGCTTTAGCGTCATCGGGAATCACTTCTACATATTAGATGGAGGTCGTATAGCGCATTTGGCATTGCAATTACCATTAAACCTCGCTCATGACGAAAATCCAATTTGCAACATACGCAAGGGCTCTGGAAAGGCAAAAGTCTTGCAACATTCAAAGATAATAGTTTGGGATGAGTGCACCACGGCACATAAAAGAGCTTATGAAGCCTTGAACCGAACAATGCAAGATCTCAGAGATCCTAGTAAAATAATGGGAGGTACTGTCGTTTCACTCGCAGGAGATTTTCGTCAAACATTACCAGTTATTCCACGAGGGACACCAGTGGATGAACTCAACGCGCGTTTAAAATCCATGCTTCTCCCATGGTCAGTTATATATCGCGTGTTCTCAGGTAGGTACATCAAAAAATGTATACATTTATGCACCTAATGGGCAAACAAAAAATATAGTATACCCGAAAGCACTGCAGTAGTACTCAATGTATCTTTACTTCATTTACTTAAATGTTAATGTTTTACTGTTTAATAATTTATACGCTTCTTCTATGCTGTTCAAATTCTTTTATCAAACTATTTTACTGTTTAATAATTTATATTTATATGCAATGTGCTTGTTATATATTACTTCATATTCTCATATGATAATGATGTTAATAATGTTTATTTTGATGTCTATGTTATTGTAAATGATCTTTATTTGTTGAAAAATAAAATTGGCAATTAACAAACTTATTTTTTAAATACTACATTTTATTTTTTTCCCTTGCACTCAGTGAGCAAAGCCACTGGGTAATCAGCTAGTATATATATATATAAAGCCAGCTCTACTGTCTGAGGAGGATGGGCTCCTTTAATATATGCAAGAAACTCCTACAGATGTTCTATCAGAATGTGGTTGCCAGTACTCTCTTCTAAGCTGTGGTGTACTGAGGTGGAGGGGGTAGTTTGAAGAAGAGGGATGCTAATTTTATTGATAAGTAGCTCAGGCAGGCAGGATCTATGGTTGGAATGGAAATGGACTCTCTCATGACAGTGGCAGAGAGGAGGACACTATGCAAGCTGCTGTCTTTTATGAACAACTAATATCAACTACTATACACCACCATTATTAAGCAGAGGCGTTTGTTTAGTGGTAGGCTGCTATTACAGAACTGCAATCCAGACAGATACAAGCGATCTTTTGTTCCCAGAGCCATTAGACTCTTCAACTCTTTACAACATTCTAATATTCTAACGTGTAATCAAATTTTTAAACTGAAATGGAAAATAAATTGGGTGATGCAGTAGTAGTGCTGCTGCCTCACAGTAAGGAGACTAGGGTTATCTTCCCAGGTGCTCCCTGTGTGGAATTTGGATGTTCTTCCCATGTCCACATGGGTTTACTCTGGGTGCTCAAGCTTCCTCCCACAGTGCCCAAGACATGAAGGTTAGATGAGCTATCAAGCTAAACTAGTCTGTTTGTGTGTGTGTGTGTCTGTTCGCCCTGTCATGGACTGATGTTCTGTCCAGGTATTGTTCCTTTCTTGATTGGTTCTAGCTGTCCTCTAACTCCTTGACCTGAATAATAGGGATAGGAAAAAACAAAAAAACACTGATTACAAAATAAATGTTACAACAGATGTTATATTATATTAATAGATGTTATGCTATAATACAAATACAAAAAGATTTTGGACCGTCCTTTATTTATTGCCATTTATCGAATGTTTATTGAATATTTGTTGCTGACAATGTTTCAGAACTGTAACTTATTGTGATTAATACTCCATCCCTTAAATTGATACAGAATGAAAATTAAAATAAAACAGGAGCCTCATTTGACAGTTTTTATACACCATGATGCTCACTTGTATGCACAATGTCAGTGGCTAATTAGTAGAATATTTATACTCACGATTAATTAAAAAAATCCATGTATGTTATTTATACAATGATGACAATTGCCCTTTGGGTAGTTACCTCTGAATTGAAGCACTTTTGCAGGCATGTATTTGTACATCAGTGTATTTACTTTCCCTAGTATCCATGGAGGCTTCTTCAAAAAATCAAACAGAGCAAACTTTATTTTTACATTAGTTCTATAAATGAAGAGTGCATGCAACTTTTGGTGCCAAAGAAAAGAATGCTCTAGGCATCTTGGAAAATGTATGCACCAGCAAATAACTGGTATGAGTATTGTGGTCAAAGCTCATAAATACAGAGCATTTCCCAAATATGGCAATTGAAGGAACAAGAATTTGTCAGTCACAAGAATTTCAATGTCTATTGTTCTAATTATACCAACTATTAGGAGAACAAGAAAAAAAATGTGTCTAAACAAGACAAATTATATGCTGAACTAGTTATTCCAAAAACAGTGCAGTATTGAGTACAAATTGCAGGAAATGTAAATATTTCGTCAAATATTTTTCTATCACTGTATTATAATTGTGATATTATTTAATAGGCTTCATAACTGATTAACATTATCTTAGTAGTCTGATTTTTATGTAATTAAAATCAATTACAATTTTCAGTAATTTGATTTGTTTTTTTCCATGGCATAATGAACATGGAAATATAAATCTAATCATAAATAATATTTTATACACATATACACAAACACAATAAAGAAGTACTATATACTGTATATACCTTGATAACAAGATCATACATGTACTAATGTAAAATATGAACCATAAAACTGACCATACTATATCATGTACTGCTGTATAATCCTATGCTATGCCATGTATACCCCAGCATTGGCATCAATACTTAATAAATTATTATGACTTACCATGGACACAGAAGTATCCTATGTGTCTTTAATACAGTAAATCTTGGTTAGTTATGGATATTCTTTGTATATGTTTTGTTTTTGTTACAAAAACTTGTATACCACAGCACTTTTTATAGGGGTGGGAGTAAAGTGGCATGGTGGTTAGCAATATTGTGACACAGAAACAAACACGTATTTTCGGTACCCAATCAGAGAATTGTCTGTGTGGAGTCTTAACATTCTCCCTCTGCTTTATTAGGCTTTTCTGCAGAATTCTTGTTTTCATCCAATATCCTATAGATGTTCAGTAGATGTAAATATTGAAAAGATGAGTGAATGATGGTATGTATTAATGTGATTGACAGAAGACTGCTATTATGTTTATGTCTACAGAAAATGGAAAAGATTGATTTTACAAAAATTAGATCTTACCTTCTAAGAATACAAAAGTTACCTTAAAAATCTAAAAAAAAAAAAAAAAGCTGTATAATTTAGTATTATATTTACATTACTCTGGATAGAAGAACAGTTTGCATTCAGTGTTACTCTGTCTGTAATTTCTCTTTTGGGAATTAAGAGTTCATTATTAATTCCAGGTCAGTAGAGGTGACAGGAGTAATTTTCAATACAGTCTGTACATTGTGTAGTCCTCGGTGAAACAGCACTATAGGTAAGGGTGTACCTTAGTGGCTGAAGCCTCAACTGTCCAGTAGACCAGTATGGCTGACAATTCTAAGTGAAAGCAATCCAGTGTCAAATCCACAACTGGTTACCATCCATGTGCAGTTTGCATGTTCTCCCCATTTATACATTGGCTTTTCTCCAGGCACATTGGTTTTCCTCTCACATTCCCAAAGAATATACATATTAATTTGCAAATACAAATGAATTTGAATTCTGTTTGTGAAAGATCCCTGTGATAGACTACTGCCTTGTGCCCAATGCTGTCAGGACAGACACTACCATCACAACTAGGATCTGGATTAGATTGGTGTGTTTTTTATTATAAAACATAAAGGCGGGCAGCTAATCCCTGTTAGAATATATTGTTATTTGCACCTTTGATTGCCCTTCTCTTTGTTACAGTTGTAAGAGATGACATCTAGGGGCTGGCATCCCAACAGGGATTGTACAAGGATCCTTTCCTGGCCAGTACAATGGAAAGATAGGGGAAGACAGCCAAGTTGGGTTATATTTTCTCCCAGGGTGCTAGGTTGAAGTGTCCCTTGGTTACGGTGCCTCTATGGATACCCACGGGGCACTTTGGGAACTGTAGTCCCATGGAACATCCTTGTTGGGTTCCGTGGGTGACTCAGGGTGTGCTGAAGGGATGAGTGATCCTTATTTTTTGAGACTTTCTCCAGGCACAGAAGTGCTTCCTTTGGGCTATGTGCTGGCACCGGAAGTACCCCAGGTTCCTCATAAAAGGAAGTCATCCAGCCTCCTCCAGTGAGTCAGAGATAGGAGCAAGGAAGGCAACACTCGTTGGAGGGAGGTGAATGGATAATGAAAGGAGCAAAAGGAAAGGAGAAATTGTGTTGGGCTTGTGCAACATTTGAATGACCTGGAAAGATATTTTGACTAAAAAATCAATTATTTGAATCTGGGACTTGAATCTGTGCATTCGTGTTTGGGGTGCTACAATTCACACAGTTTATAATCAGAAAATTCAACTGAAACCAATGAAGATTAAATAAGATTTTTAATTTTTAAAAGTTTTGACAAAAAAAGCACATCTTTGAAATTAAATTAAAGTCCAGCATATAGCACAGATCTCAACATGCATAAAATGGCCAACTAATTAGACAAGAAGCCTAATTAAAAGGAAGAATGGGTCACTGGTCATGAAACTGGATGGAATGAAAGCAACAGGGGGCTCTTTTTTGGATTCGGAAACAGTGAACCAGAAATTTTGGATCTATATCCCAAGTTCAAGTCTCATAGCCAGCCATAAGAAATTACAGCTCCTGCAGCTCTCCAGATCTAAGAATTAAGAGCCTGTATTAAACCAATAGACTTATGACAGAAAATGCATTTCAAACCTAAAGAAAATAACCCTTTCTTTATGGATGGCATTTTTTTAAAGAAATGTTTATTGTTTAAAATAAAAGTGCTTTGCATTTCAAGTAGATAAAAAGCATTCAAATGGAAACATGTTTATTGTTTTCAACAAAAATTCAGTTTGGCATAATGCTGACTAGCAAATACTGTAGCTTTTTTGTCTTTGCATGACTAGGTCTAAACAATAAAGAAACAAGTGTAAATTGAAAGCCAGCCACTTATCCATTTTGCATGGTGAGATATGTCTTGGGATATCAATGCAAATCTTTCTCTGATATTCTCAAAACTAATAGAAGAGAAGGTCACAGATTCAAAGTTAGTGTGCATTCAAACATCAGCTATAAACCTGCGATATAATCTATCCAGAAGCCTAGACAGTCATGCACAAAACATCAAAAAAAAAATTACTGTTCACACAGTAAAAATTCCCATGTTGATTCATTACACCTGGAATTATATAAAAAATGTCTTTCCTACCAACCTCCTGAAATGAAAATATTTACTTTAGCAAAAGTAAAAACTAAATTGATGCAAACTAAATAAGGAACAGTGTTGAAAAACAATGCAAAATACTGTGATTAATTGCTTGCTGTTCATGGTTCTACCAAAGAAAAAAGGATGGCAGAGAATAGGGCCAGGGCCCAGCAAAGCCCAGAGAAGAACAGAGGAAAGCATACATTGGCAGTGGCAACTCACGTAGTGTGGGAAGATGTGCACCACTGTGTTATGCTTCAGTAGTACTGAAATAGCAAAAAGAGTCCCACATAACCTCATAAATGAACACTAGAGGGGTAAAACTGTCAAATCATTGCTAGTAATAGGGAAATTCAGGATATTTATGAATAAAATCTTTATGATTTAAAATTGCTTTTTAACAAAAGGGCTCTGCAGAACACAATGGCAAATAGGAGTTGCCCACAAGGCAATCGAAAGAAAAACAAATTCCCAATACAATATCGAAAGGGAGTGATTGAAAAAAGAGCAAGGTCAAAATCCACAAAATCACAAAAGTAAACAAAGCACAGAAAACACAACGGAAACTCACCGCACCACTAGTGCATTCTACTGAACTGCAAGATAGTGTGGGATACCCTCTGCCTTTAGATTGCGATGATGGGCAGGTAGCCCTGCATCTTGGGGAACCACACACAAAACACAAGGCGCATAATTAGTAGATGAATGGCTGTAACTGTCCAGGTCCAGGTGGTGATTTGTACTGCTAGAAGACAGATTAAACATGGAACCAGATGTTCATTGGAAACCAACGGCCACTATACCATCTTCAAGATCTTAAACATGGTCTTCATATGCCCAAGGAGGTAACTATCCTGATGTGGTAGCATTGTATAAATTCAGACACGTGTCTCAGCAACCACCAACTGATAATGGTAGCCTTGTTTCTGTTAGTACACGATGGTAGAATATCCCCTGTAGTTCATTATAACATATGCTGTCAGGTCTTTCCCTCTTCTTAATCCCTGACATACATGACCGATGATTTGACTACAGTATATGCTATGTGTTAAGGTTAAGATCAGGCCAATCCTGTAACAAGGAGCTGGCCCATGCAAATGATACATTGCACCTTAAAAGACATTTGCATAACCATTTCGATAGCTCACCTTGAAAAAACACTGTGGAGGCAAAACACCCTCCTGGTCAGCCTAGATGTGGTCTTTGTGCAATTGAATGCCCAAGTTAAATGTATGTGGTCAGTGTAGACTTCAAACATAGTCTCTTAGAGGAAATGGTGCTACTTCTTGCCTGCCCACGTGAAAGTGAGAACGTTCTTGATGTTCATAGAAGGACAATAATTATATATTGAAATTGGGTGAGAGGAAGAAAGTGGTGCATTAAATCAACAGTCGGGTTCAAAATGAAATACTAGTAGTAGACATGTAAACAGCTCTGACATAACTTGTTCTAGTGGGTTAATAAGTGGCCTTGCCTCAATGTTACAGGTAAACAGCTGGAGCAGTCTCTCTCCCAGCAATTATTTTTAATAATTTTGCAGCTTTAGCTAGTACATTTTTTCAAGAGGGAACACAAAGAAACAATCACCATAATACTACACACCATGTCAAGGCATAGCACAAATAGACTAAAGCCAAAGCCTGTGAATTTGGGAAAAGTGAAACAATTACACTTTAGGCCAAACCCAGAAAGATACCATGGAAATTGGCGCATGGCTAACCTCTGTCAGAAAGGATGCCTGTTTAATGAACCTGCCTCACTGACAGTTTTGCCATCACAACCCATCATTAATAAGAGGTTAGCTGGAGACTATAAGTGCCTCTGAGTGAATGTATGTGCAATTAAGTGTTATTAGATTTATGCTTTGTTCTTAATTGGTTCTCATTCTCAGCTTGCACCCAAAGCTATCAATATAGGCACTGGTCCCAATGATCCTGAGATGAATTACAGGATTAAAAAATGAATGGATGGAATGAAATAACATCAGTTAAATGCACTGTAAAATATTTCACTCACAAGCAAATTAAAGAAACATATATTGGAATCTCTACCTAGGGCGGCACGGTGGTGCAGTGGTAGCGCTGCTGCCTCGCAGTAAGGAGACCTGGGTTCGCTTCCCGGGTCCTCCCTGCATAGAGTTTGCATGTTGTCTGCGTGGGTTTCCTCCCACAGTCCAAAAACATGCAGGTTAGGTGCATTGGCGATCCTAAATTGTTCCTAGTGTGTGCTTGGTGTGTGTGTGCCCTGTGGTGGGCTGGCGCCCTGCCCGTGATTTGATCCTGCCTTGTGCTTTTGTTGGCTGGGATTGGCTCCAGCAGACCCCCGTGGCCCTGTGTTAGGATATAGTAGGTTGGATAATGACTGACTGACTGATCTCTACCTAAAAAACTTTGATACATAAGGACAAACCCAATGACACAGATACATAAAAGCAGAGAAGACTGATGGAAAAAGTACAAAAAATGCACATTATTGGTGACAGAAGTGTAAAACTATAAGAAACGATGGTGGAATTCACATTTTTATTTTCTGTCCTTTCAATCAATTAATTTCTGAATCAGCTGCTTCTGCTTTTTTGGTACTGAAGAAAGACTGAATTTATTCTGGACAGTATTAGGTAGGAATGCAAAAGCCAGTTCTGGATGGGATGAAGTACATTGTGAGCAAGTTCAATCACACACCTGAATTAGGTTATGGTGGGTCAGTTTGTTTTTCTCTTTATTGCTACTAGCTTACCTTAGTTTTGCATATTCATTCTTTGTGCTTCAATGTTTGATTTTTATCATTTTATTTTAATATTTGTACTACCTGGACACATGAGAAAACATGCATTCATCACTGAACCTGTTTCATTCATGACAGGGCTGCTCTGCCCAGCAAAATGTAACATACAATGTAGGAAACAACCTTAAAGGTGATGGCAGTCTTTTGCAGGGCACGCTTTTCATACCAAATAATTTAAAAAGCATGGACTCATAGACACACCCACACAAAATACACGGCTCAGTTCTGACTCATGGATTATCACTAGCTGGTTTTCTGTACAAATCCTGAAAGAGAGAAGTCTGGTGAGGTGAGTCTTTCCCTTAAGTGCTGTAACCAAGAGGGGCAAGACAAACTATGATTAAGTATATCATTTAAAGGTTTTATTATCCAGACATTTCTCTGTCAGTTAATTTCCAATCATAATTCTTAATGGAGTTAAACTTTCTACGTGCTTCAGTCCAATGGGAAGACAGAAGCTATGGGGCTATGTTAGTAAAAGTTGCAGCTGCCTTTGTAGAGGTTGCATTATCAGAAGTACTTAGCAGTCTGGTGAGAAGCTGTATGCTGTTACTGTTTAGCCTCTCTGGTCTTTTCACCCAAAAAACAAAACTATGCCCCTCTGAGCCTTCTGAACTTTCTAACCTTGCTTTGAAAGAATATAGTAATATTCTCCATCATATCCCTCTTTGCACCTTTTCACAAAATTACTGGGCAAACTTGTCTAACTGAGGTGCTGAAAGCCCTGTGAAACATATTCTTGGAAGTATTTTTTTGGTGAAACTCCAGTCCACAAGGAAGCATATATAAGCCATACATTCTCTCAGAGACTCTGTTAAATATTACACTTCCCAGAAGTCTCTGTGGAAACTTTAAGTACTGCAATGGGAAAATTCTACTGCCTAGTATCAGCTGGGGAAAAAGTAGTACCTTTAGAGCCTGGCCCCACTGAATACCTGCCTGTATGACATCCCAGTTTGGAATGGGAATTTCTGCCGGGATGTGTACTGCTGCATACTTCCCTCTGTCTGCCTCTTTCCCCTTATGTATTTTGTATAATTTGGTGGGGTGTAGTGGAAGGCACTGCTGCTTCATATATCTAGTTTCTTAGGTTCAAATCCATTGGCTTATCCTATCGTTCTGCGTGGAATTTGCATTTTCTCTCTGTGAATGGGCTTATTCTCCTACAGATACAGGTATGTCAGGTTAATTGGAGATTCTAACCTGACCCTATTTAAGGAAGTATAGCTGTGACCATGGCTGAGCCCTGTGGTAGACTGCCACCCTGTCTAGAATTGGTTTCTGCCTTGTACAATGAATTGTGTTAAGGGTTTTGTGAATATTATGTTACGATATTATCATGTACATATGTTATGGGGGCATATTGTGAGCTCTTCTTAGTTTATTAACCAGTGGGCCAAGTTGGGTGCAACACAGCTGCTAACATCTTTTTCTCCTCTGGGTCTAGATAGCGCAAGAAATAAAACATGAAGAGTCTCTGACATCTCATCCACCTCATGTCCAGAAGTCAGACATGCCTCATAAATACAGAGCGAACTAGAAGGTGTCCATTTTAGGACCCATATCTACAGAAGCTACAGATACTGTATACCCTCTAAAAACACAATTTAAAAGCAGATCTGCTTACCACAGATGGTTACAATTTTTTTATTTTGTTATTTCATTTGAAAATCAATCATTTATAAAAAGGGGTTTCAGTCCCAGACCTCTACCCTTTATGTGCTTGTTACAATATATTTCAAGTATTTTGAAGCTTTTGGTTCAAAATAAATTGGAGGCTTAAAAAAAAAGAAAGATATTCCTGCCCACTGTATATTAGGAACAATCTGCGCTAAAAAAATTATAAAGTTTAAACTATTTTATCAAGCCATCCATTTTCTCAACTTACTTTATCAAGTATAAGATCAAGTGAAGCTCATGAAGCAATTGGCATAAGCCAGCAGAAAGGCTTTGGATGAGATGCAAGTCAATCACACATGACACAAATTATATATATTTTTACCTTTTACCTCTCACTGCATAAAGATGTGCAGATTAGGTGAATTGATGACATTAAGTTGGCCTGTGAGTGTTTGTGTTCGGCATTATGATGGACTTGTGCCCTGTCTTGGGTTTATTTCTGCCTTGCACTCCATGCTAGCTGGCATAGGCTCCAACCCCCAAACCCCAAACTCTGTGACCCTGGTCTAGTTGTTGTTTCCTCTTCCCTAAGTTTGTTAAGCATATCTTGCTTTGTTTTTTGTCTCGGCTTTCTTTCTATTGTCCCTCTTCATTTCTGTGTCTGGGTGTTTTGCATGTATTTTTCGGCAGCTGACAAAGAGCACTATATTAGAATCACTGAGTGTTTGAAATGCACCATCTGCTGAGCTGGTGATATGCACATTTTCACAGGTAGCTTGCGTATCAAGTTAATGGAAAGGTGATGAAGCTCACACAAGCTCTTCTCAAGAGTTTAATGCATAATGGAAAAATTCCCTTTCATTAGCCAAACGTATGAGTGTATATTGATGAAAATGTGAAGTTCTTTTAAACCACATTTGTCTTAAGTAAGCTTCTAACCAAAGGTGTTGGCCTGCATTTTCACCCTTACAGTATGTTATGTGTCTGATCCCAGCTCATGTAAAGTGCAACGACAGGCAACTGTAAGCAGAAGTATTATCAATTCTCACTGTATATGACATTTAAATAACAGATTTTACATCATGCTGTGTTTCATGAACCTTCATATTATTGGGAGTGATACTAATTATTTCTTGATAAAACTGTAAATGAACATTCACAGTTTCTCATAATGTGAACAGATGTATTATAATATTCTCAGTAAAGCAGGGGCTGTAACATGGCATGGGAAAAAAATTGCTCGTATGGTTTGTTATTAGCACACTGTAAAGGTATAGTACAAATATAAATGTTGTCTAATCAGTGTGCCAGGAATGTTCACTTATTGTATTTTCAGATGATGATGTGGAGTGACACAGTACCTCTAATCAGTAATTTTATAGCTCCAGCACTGACTGTGTAAACTCTACTCTTTAAATGGCTCTTTTAGGTAGACTGTTTGCATTTCCTGGATTCAATGGAATTCTGCTTGCAGGTTTACCATGGTTATAGGCATCCTTGCCGCTGTCTCTGAAGCTGCTCATTTGCATGACGGAATACCAGCTCATATATGGGTGACTCATTCATAGCTGATGCAACTTGTTACAAAGCCATCCCTTCGATGTCACTGTCCCCAGTGACCACTTCCGATGGCAAGGTGGTCTTTATTTCTGTTGCAGTCGACTAAAGCACATCAGAAGGGGTGTGGAGTGCTTTGCTGTCAGATGGTTCAACAGTGATGTCCAACACTGCACTTCTTTGTGATGATCTGTCAATTATAAGTGAAGAGTTGCAGGTATACTGGTCTCTTGGCTGTTTTTTTTCTGACTCTGCAAACACAATTCCAGGGGCCTCATGTATAAACGGTGCATATGCACAAAAATATTGCATACGCCTGTTTCCACGCTCACATCGCAATGTATAAAAACTAAACTTGGCGTAAAGCCACGCACATTCTCACACCAGCTCAAACCATTGTGTACACAGGTTTTCGGCTCGGTTTTGAAAACTGATGGCACCCAGTGTCAAAGCAGTGCTACTGTTCCTGTGTGACTCACATCCCTGACGTGGCTTTATCAAATACACTAAAATTAACCACATATCATTTTTAGTTTAAGGGATTCTGATTGTAATTAACCTGTAACCATAGCCACTTTAGCATTGTTACTCTCAGTGCACCACTCAGAGTATTTTAACTCACTGTATCTAAGTATGAAATCACAGCTCTACAGCAGGTGATCAGATAGCTCTATGGCAGATTGTGTCAAGAGCGGAGAGAACTATTGGGATACAGCTTCTAGCACATGCTGCCTCAGCCATGCGCACAGTCTATTTGAACATCTTCCATTCGGCAAATGCTTCAGAGCCTTTCCTGTATGGACCTCATAGTTCAGATCAATTTCATCCCAAGAGCTAAAAACACATTCAATCAGTCCATTAAGTGCTCCCAGTAGAACTGTTTGTATATATAAGTACAATTATCGCACTGTAAACTTGCATTACAGTTGTAATATTGCACAACCTGAGTCACTTATGCTTTCATACTGTATAATTTTCATTGTTTTTTTTATCGTATTATTATTATGATTATTATTATTAGTTGTTGTTGTTGTTGTTATTATACCATTTTATAGGAAAATAAGTTTATGTAGGATTTGTATATTGAATCTCATTGTACCATACAAAAACAATAAAGGAATTCAGTTCAATTCAATAGAAGAGAGCGCGCATTTACAGATGATGATGACTGGCTTCTAACTCAATTTAGATTTCCAAGCGCTATCTTCTTGGATCTCTTGATGTAATTTTTAAGATGAAATGCAGTAAAGTATGTATATAACATAATACAGATACATTTTTAACTTCCTTTAAATAATGTGTACTGTTAATAATTAAACATGTGGGCACAATGATAACACAGTAGCAATGAGCTGGCACCCCATCCAGGAATTTGTTCCTGCCTTGTGCTGTATGCTTGCTGTGACTGGCGCGACCCTGGATGGATAGATGGATAGAATAATTAAATACAAAGATATTTCCATGTTCCGTAAAAGTTTTGAAGAATCGGTGTTCTAAGCTTACAGATGGCTTGACATTTATTAAAGAGCTGATTTTGTGGCGATTGGTTAATGGAGAAAGAAAAGGAAGGACAGAAATTGGGGTTAGTACATTTGAAAGAGACAGTACTGTTGCAATAAATTATTTTATTGAGGGTCGCGCACAGCACAACAAGCATCTTGCGGGAGGCAGGAAAAATCTCTGGACGGGGAGCCAGCTCATTGCTACCACTGTGCCACTGTGCCCCCTTGTTTAATACATGCTTTACTTAATTTCACATGAACATGATATCAAGTATACATCTTACTTTGTATTTAAATTGCTCAGAGAGCTGTAATATCATGAATGTAATGTATTCTGTGTCTTGTTGGCATAAGAGAAAGCCCGTTTAAGAAGCATGTACTGATTCACGCACACAGAGCACATTGAAGAACACATAGAATACAAAGCATTTAATGTGCCACTTTAGTTATGATGGGATCTGAGAAACATTGGTAAATTAAACATTTATTTTAAAATTAAGTTTACGACGTTCTACTTTAATGATAAAAAATAAACTATGAGATCAAAGTGGACATTTGCCCTTTTTTCACTCTGTCCCTATTTTTTTTTCTTTTCTCTGTACCCTAGTATGCTTCCATATGACACTCAGACAGTGGTCAACGACTCGCCTTTTTACAGGGACTTTGATATCTGACCATTTCTTTTTTATTTGAGGCACTGTGCGACTTTCTGAACTTGAACTTTTCAGTTTCTCTGCACTCTGTATCACTCGATCGACATCCTTTTGTTGTTTATATCACTGCTTAAGCCAACAAATAGTATGATTTTCCTTGCCTCAACTATGCATTCGCTGAAATTCATTTTTTCATATGCTTTTTCCACTGTCTTTTAACTGAACACTGAACGGAAAGGGCTATTTATATTGATTTGTATATTAAATATGCAAAATTCTGGGAGGAGTTAGGGTGGGGCGGCAAGCGCATGCATGAGCGTTACTTTTCATGCTGACTGGGGTTTATGTAGCAGAAGTGCATGGAAGTTGGCTTACGCACGGTTTTGTGAATATGAATTGTTTTGTGTGTATGCACATTTCCACTTTTGTCTGTATACCAGTTTTACTGTGAATTCTATGCACGGCGTTATGCATGAGGCCCCAGGACCAGATCTCAGCTTTGAGATTCTCACTCCATTGCTGCTCTGTAATGCATCTGTGACCTGCCTCATCCTTTGCCTTTGCAGTTTTACCACCTGCCCTACTTCACTTGGCTTACCTTGTATGTTGAGTATAATACCTTTTAAGAAAATAAATAATAACTGCTGAAGTAATAAACTCCACAATAAATTCTAAATACAGTATTATTTTTGTTTCTACAAGTAATCCAGTTAATTTCTTATTATCCATTTTATTTTGTAAATCATTTGCAAACAACTAAATTAATCATTTCACTGTCTCATGTGACAGGTGATAATAACTATAATCAATTTGTAAATGCAAAGGCAGTCCAGAAATGTCATTCAGATTATCAGATGTGGTCCTCACTCTCTCATTTCCATTAGTAGTGAATGATATAAAAAAATATACCTAAATATAGGCTCTGATCTTTTTCTCTCATATTTAAAAAAATGTTTCCTGGCTTTTTAGCTGTCAGAGTCTCTTCTCCTTTTAATGTGGAGGGGGTCTGGATGGGCAAATAGGTCGAGTAAGGGGTTTGACAATTTAAAAAGGGGCATGGTTTGTGGATGGATATTAAGCACCAAATCATCTGTGACTACTAACTCCAAAAGTTGCCAAACTGCATACCTTCAAGAATTCTTGTGATTATAGTACTGTTCCTTCTTAATCCCAGAGTACATTGGGAAAAGGATCTCTCACTCAACATTTTGGAAAAGGAATGGAAGGCAGCAATGCACAGAATTCACTCTAGCTCCATATGTGCAAAGCATTCAATTATTCAACTTAAAATCATTTATCAAGCACATCTCTCTTAAATCTTAAAATTGCTCAAAATGTTTCCAGAGCAAGATCCAACCTGTGAACGTTGCAATCAAGTTCCAGCCTCATTGGGTTGTAGCGGTCCAGTGCCGCTAAGATTCACACCGTCAATATGACGGTGATTTATTTATTTTTGTAGAGGAGATTCCAGGGACGCCCCCAGCCTTGGCCCAACCCGCACACACTCAGAAACAGAGACAAAATAAAGCACACTGGGAACTAACAACAATTAAGAATATAATGAAATTAAATAATATAAATGAAAACAATAGTACCACCCCATACTTCTAAGGCGATATTACATTAAACATATAAGCACAAACAACTCCACACAGCAAAGTCCTTGGACACAACACCGGATGCAATGAAAGATGACGACAGTGAGTCCAGAGATCTGCACGCTGAAAGGGAATGAAAAAACAGTCCTACCGGTAGACACTGTAAGGGTGAAGACGGATGGGTGGTTCAGGAGCGCTCCTTTTCTTGCGGGGAAGCCAATGAGTCCACAATCAGTGCTTAGCACACAGGTAAACAGAAGACGATACAGACCCCAACAACGACACAATCCAGGACACAAAGACTAAATATGACTTAATCAACAGGAGGCAGTCCGACAGGTAAACGGAACACAAAATACAACAACAAAAAAAACCCCCACCTTTTTCTTCCCTTGGACACCTGCCCTCCTTTTAAACCCCTCTGACCAGCTTAACCCCAACAGCCCCTGCAGGGACTGCTGGGAGATGCAGTTTTAACTAATAGTAGCACTGCTACAATCCCCACCCCCAGGCCATGGTGTACGGCCGAACCAAGGCTTGAGGTTTGCGATGTTCATGGTGTCTACTTTCTTAGTCCCTGGCAATCCCCACTGTACAGCATAGGTCACCGGACCCTTCCTTTGGACCACAGTTGCCGGGCCGAACCACTTCGGAGCCAGTTTAGCCATGAACGTATCTGATGCTTTAGAGAGGGGATGAGTCTTGATCCAGACTTTCTCCCCAACCGAGAATTGTACAAGCTTATGTCTCTGGTTGTACAATTGAGACTGTCTGGACTAGGACCTCACCATCCTCTCCTTTACCCGTTGTGTGATTTGTTGCAAAGTTTGTAAGTGATCATGTGTTGATGTGCCTAGTTTGGGTGGATTATGCTCTATTATTCTTCCCAGTGGACCATTTAGTTGTCTGCCTAAAGCTAACAATGCAGGGGTTTCACCTGTAACCTTGTGCACCACCGTGTTCAATGCAAACCGTAGCTCAGGCAGCCACTTTGTCCAATCCTGATAGTGGTCTCCGATGAAAGATGCTATCACTGTCTTCAGGGTCCGGTTCACCTGCTCAGTGCGATTAGATTGGGGATGGTATGCTGTTGTCTTCCCATGAACTACCCCGCATTGTTTCCAAAATTCTTTGGCCTCTGAGCCGGTAAACTGCGGGCCCCGGTCCGTGATGATGTTCTTCGGCACCCCCCATCAGATAAGACCTCATCCTTCAGGGTGGAACATGTCTTCTTGGCTGTGGCATTAGCCATAGGGAATAGCTCCACCCATCGGGTAAAATAGTCCACAACAACCATCAGGTAGGTCTTCCGGTCCTTACTGGAAAGAAATGGTCCCATTAGGTCCACACCTAGGCTCTCCCCCGGGGTAGTGATGGTTACTGGCTGAAGATGTCCCGAGGGGAGACCAGGTGGGGTTTTGTATCGCTGACAGGTTGTACAAGTCTGGACATGGGACCAGACGTCTTTGCATATAGTCAGCCACCATGCCACCTCCAGGATTTTAAACAGAGTCTTTGTACGTCCAAGGTGACCACCGATCAGGCTGTCATGGTAATGTTATGTCTAAGAAAGACGCTGACAGCTGTTAAGTGCAACACCTTCCAAAACCTTCTTTTATTTGTTTCCTTATCTCCGTTTTCTTTTCACAGACCAAAACAATCAAACTCCTCCTAACAAGCAGACCTAACGCACATGGCTGCATAATCGAACCCTGCAATTAAGATTACAGTGCACATATATCACATTTCTCCCCCCTCCCACCAACAGCAAAGAAATTTAAGTATATAACAGAACAGTTAAACATGAAACATAGTAACAAAATCCTGCAAGTGTCCAGGGCGAGAACGCAACCGAATGGGATGTGGAGATGGCTCCTGGAGCTGAATAACAGGGTCGGCTTCATTCTGTGCTACATCAGGCTGGATAACAGAGTCACCCAGCCATGCGTTTGGAATGGACAAAGAATTTGCGTTGTTTTTGTCAGCAGGATGAAATTCTACAACAGATGATGGTGGGACACCTTTTGAAGACATGTGGCATGCCACCGAAAACCGTCAGCAAGCTGTCGGGTGACTTGTACTGGTTAGGACCAGAAAGAGGCCATTTTGTTATTGCGATGAGGCTTCCAAACTCTTACCCAGTCAGAGACTGCTATGCTGACCTCCTTGACCCTTTTTGATTGATCAAACCTTTGTTTCATTCTGTGTTGCTGTCTGGTGACAGAGTGCTTAACGTGAGGAATTGAAGGAAGGGCACAGGGCATACTCTGACTGAAAAAAGGACGAAGTCTGTCCAAAGGTAGGGTAACCTCACGACCTAGCATTAGGAAAGCAGGCGAGACTCCAGTTGTGTTATGCTGGGATGATCTGTAGTGCAAGAGGGTATTAAGCAGAGCCTGATCAAAAGAACACCCTTGTGCCTGGTTTGCCCTAAGGCCATTTTTTAGTGTTTGGTTGAAACGTTCCACCCCTCCATTAGACTGTGGATGGTAATATGCAAGCAAATATGTTTAATGCCTTTTGATTCCAGAAATGAGGTAAATTGATTGCTTGTGAACTGAGGCCCATTATCCGTAGTAATGGTCTTAGGGAGACCCCAGCGAGAAAACTGTGATTCAGGCATGTTAACGACGACACAGGAGGTGACTGTGCCAGTTGCAGTAACCTCTGGCCATTTTGAGTGTAAGTCATACACAACAACCAAATACCACTGATGGTGAGGGACACCATGGATTTCTCCCGAGATGTCCATCTGTATATGTTCCCAGGGTTGGGTGGGCCAGGCAATAGGCTGCAATGGGGGAGGGGCCTGGAGACTTGTCTGACCACTTACCAGACAGGCCACACAATCTTTAACCAGAGTCTCAATGTCCCTGTCTATGCCAGGCCACCACACCAAGTCACGACATCTCTGTTTTAGTTTCACTATACCTAAGTGGCCCTCATGTGCCATTGACAACACACGTGCACGGAGTGCATTTGGAACCACAGTACGAAACCCTCGTGCCACACAAGAACCATTCCAGCAGGAGAGTTCTTCTTTCACTCTAGCAAAGGGTAACAGATCCTCAGGTGCCCTGCTAGGCCAACCATTCCTGATAAAGTGGCATACCTGGGATAGTACTGGGTCATGTGCAGAGGCCTCCTGGAGTTCTTGGAGAGATATAGTGGTGTGAAGAGGCATGTGCATCATCTGGATAGTATCATGTTCCATTTGGTCAGAGTCAGGAGATTGGGCTGAAGCCGCAACTGAGCGAGACAGAAGGTCTGCAATAACATTTTCACGCCCCGGAGTGAACTGGTGAGTAAAGTGGTACTGGTGAAGATGGTCAGACCAATGATGTAACCTCAATGGGCGGTGTCCAGTGCCAGATGCCGACAGTAGGGTAGTGAGAGCTTGATGGTCTGTTTCTTAGTGTGAAATGTCGGCCATACAGGTAAAGGTGCCATCTCTCACATGCCCAGAGACATGCCAGTGCCTCACGTTCACCCACCGAGTATTTCCGCTCTGTTTCAGTAAGGGCACGAGAGGCAAAAGCTATGGGCTTCTCCACTTGACCCTGACTTTGTGACAGCACAGCCCCCACTGCTATAGCAGATGCATCACAGGTGACAAACGTGGGGCTAGAGATGTCAAAGTGGCCTAGAATTGGAGGGGAAGTAAGCTGTGATTTCAGGAGGTGAACAGCCTTGGCACAATCAGGAGACCACACCCACGGCTCATCCTTCCGCAGGAGCTGGCGCAATGGTGCAGTAGTAACAGAATACTGGGGCAAAAACTTCAAATAGTAACTGGCCATGCCCAGAAAGGAAGCCACCTCAGCTGCAGATGTAGGCTCCGGAATGGCGTGGATTGCATCAATGTTTGATTGGAGTGGAGATAAACCAGCAGCGGATACTTGAAATCCAACAAATTCTATCTCTGGCACCGCAAAGACACACTTCTCCACATTCAATGTGAGTTTGTGCTTAGACAGAGCGGAAAAGACCATGTGAAGACGTTTGTCATGAACCGCAGTGGTGGGCCCATGTACAACAATGTTGTCTAAATATATGACCACTCCCGGGATGCCAGCAAACACGGACGACATGATTTTTTGAAAACTGCTTGGTGCTGAACATAACCCAAACGGTACTCTTGTATAATGAAACATGCCATCATGTGTCACAAAAGCTGTGAGGTCTCTACTGCTGGGGTGGAGGGGCACTTGCAAATAGCCTTGCCTAAGATCCAATTTAGAAAATAAGATAGAACCATAAAACTGTGCCGTGAGTTCTTCTGCAGTAGGAAGTGGATACTTGTCTGGAATTATTGCCTTATTTACTGCACGAAGATCTACGCAGATGCGCAAGCCACCAGACTTCTTCTTAGCTACTACTATGTTTGAGACCCATGGGGAGGCGTTGACTGGTTCAATGATACCAGCTGCTAGTAGCTGCTGCAGCTCAGTGGACACCCCATCTCGGAAGGCCAGCGGGATACATCGTAAAGGCTGCATAACTGGTGTGACAGTGGGGTTGAATAAAGGCTTGTGAGTGTAGGCAGTGAGGCAACCCAAACCTGTAAAGAGTCCTGGCCATTTTTGTTGTTGCAGTGAGGTTACCTGTAAGATTTGCATGCCACTTTTATCTAAGACAGAAAATCCCAGGGCAAGAAACAGATCTAACCCCATCAGATTTGCCCCTTTTTTAGTAACATGAAAGCAAACATTAGGCAGAACATCTTTGCCATACTGAACAGTGAGATAGACTGAACCCATCAGGGAGATCCGAGAGTTCCCATAACCATTGGCAGTCGTGGTAGGTGGAGACAAGGCCATAGAACTGAAAAACTGTTTGTATGTGCATATATTTAAGAGGGACATTGTAGCACCAGTGTCCAACTAGAGGGAAATGTTCACACCATTTAAACTGACTGTGCATGACTTGAAAGCTGCTGGTCCTGAAATCACATTGTGAATTATAGTTGCGGTGTGTCCGTGCGCACAGCTTGGAGAAGAACGACATACCTTAGCAAAGTGGTTCTGTTTACCACAGCTGCGACAGGTCTGACCGCGTGCCGGGCAGCTTTGAGCTCTGGTCACGTGTGATCGTGATCCATAGTTTCCACAGTGGTGCTGAAGTTGTCCTGAACGCCTGCACTACACAACCTGCACTGTTTGTTCTCGGTCTGTTGAGCTGACTTCGGATGCTGCGGAATCGTCCGTCTGCAAGTGCTGCGCGTAACTGTCTGATGCGATGGCAGAAGCAAAGCGTTTCGAAAGCTCCGCCGCACAAACAGCTGCAGATTCCACACTGAATGCTATTGCGACTGCATTTGGTAATGTCAAATCATCCTTTTCAAGCAAAAGCCTTTCGCGAACTTTATCATTGCTAGTGCATTGGATTAGCTGGTCACGTATCATTTCCTCTTGTAATGCCCCGAACTTGCATGAGCTAGCTAGTCCTCTTAAGTTTGCGACATACTGATGCACAGTCTCCCCAGGAAGCTGACGGTGCTGTCTGAAAATAAATCTCCGTAGTAGAGCACTTTGTGGGGCAGAGAAGTGGGCATTCAAAAGTGTAACTGCAGTATCATATGTGTCAGCCAGTCCCAAAGTCCCAAGCACTCGCTGCCCTTCCTAAGCAATGAACGAGTAGCGCCCTTTTGCGAGTGGCCGAAATATCCTCAAGCCCCAAAGCCGTGAGATAGACTTCAAAGGATTGTAGCCAACGAGTTGACGGAACCGGAGGCTCACCAGGTAAAAGTAGGAAGGGAGGTGGTGATGAAAAGGAAAACTCAGCCATTCTCGTCGCCAAATGTGTATGTCTAAGAAAGACGCAGACAGCTGTTAAGTGCAACACCTTCCAAAACCTTCTTTTATTTGTTTCCTTATCTCCGTTTTCTTTTCACAGACCAAAACAATCAAACTCCTCCTAACAAGCAGACCTAACGCACATGGCTGCATAATTGAACCCTGCAATTAAGATTACAGTGCACATATATCACAGGTAATACTGTAGGAACTTGGGCACATATGTCTCGGGCACTACCAAATGATAATGGTTACCCCGATCCTTCGTTTGAACCAAGGTTATTATAGTTTTACCTTTTTATATTAGTTTTTATTTCTATATTTTTTCTGACCTTACTTGGAAATTCAGTTTAGTTTTAGTTTAGTTTTTATTTTACAAAGACATTTCTATTTTATTTTTATATATATTAGTTTCAGTTTTAGTTTTAGTAATTATAGTATGGTTAAAGAGCTACAATGGAGTTTAGTTTTTGTGTCACAATGAGACAGAAGTGTACACATAATGGGTTTGGATATAATTTGGATATATATTTAATGTTAGTGGAAGCTTACTACACTACACGACACAGTTTACTATTTGGTTTTATTAATGTCTGATAAAAACAAGCATAATCAAAACCAGATCCTGAATATGAACAATGTTATACAATTTTATTATTTTTAAAATATTTTCTATATCATTTGTGCTGAACAAATCTGTGCTGACTGTTGGCACTTTTTTTCTTTTCCTTTTATTGCCCAGAATGGTCCAATTTGTAATGAAATTTAGGTGAATTTTAAGGTGTGAGGGTTTTTTACTCTAAATTTCTACAGCACACAACATATCCTGCTCCAACGACAAAGTGCTTATAATGAATGCCTTCAATATTGCATTCAAAAATCTCAAATAATGGGCTTTGTTATTTTCTACCAGCAATATTCATCTCTGATTCCATCTCAGGCACAAACAATTTATAGACAGAATTTTGCCACCTGCAGGCCTGGAAAGATATCAAAAATTAGAAAAAAGAATCTACTGTGTTCTGACAGGTGTGATCATGAAAATCACAGGGGCTAAGGAAGAACAAGGGTCTTAGGCTTGAATCAGTGTGCAGACCCCATCTAGCTGTATTGAGGGAAACAAAGAAAAACAAGCATGTAGTGTCGAGGTTAGGGGCAGTGAGACTTGAATAGCCCACCATAAGAACAGTAAACCCATAATGAGCAGAGCAAGAGCAGATAATAAGAGTATGGAGAGGCACAAAACAACAGAGACAGGATCTGAGATTAAGAACAATATATACATTATCTAAACCTGTTTATCCAGAGCAGGATCAGAGGAACCTGGAGCCTACCACAGCAGGTTTGGATGCAAGGCAGGAAAAATCCTTGGTATGCAATATGAATGATATGGATCATGTTAAGAACAAAAAGAATATGATGATTTCAACTATCTATTTTGAGAGAGAGAGAAACATTGAAAAAATGAGGATAGATATTTTAAAGCATAATTTTGCTACTGGATTATTTTCACAGTATCAGGCATTTTGAGCTGTGAATATGAACTAAAAAAGATAAATTAATAAATATAGAATAAATACAAAAACACATTAGTATGTTTAGCTTTTCTTTACTTGGCAGACTCTCTTCGCCTACCTACCTGTAGTTCAGTAGAGACATTACCAACTCAGGAATTTTACAAGGTTTGTATCTCTTCATTGTTAAACGACATTTTTAAAGCAAAAGTGATTGGTTAGCAACAATATGCTGATCTTATATGATGACCGTCAGTCTCTTGATCAGTGCCATTTTATTTCAAAAATCGGAAGTGGTCTCCCCTCGACTTTCTCGTGTATTCAGATATGGGGATGGATATTTGAGGAGTAAACCGCAAGACAATGATTATATTACAGTATGTAAATTACAGAACCATCAATAACAAATCAAATCAAATTAATAATATATTGAACAATTATTATAAAAGTAAAGTTGATTAAATTGGACTCTGCAGCTGCATGAATAAAAAAAATTGAGTATGTGTTCAGGTAAAGTACCACTTCCTGTTGATGGATTTGGCCCAAAAGTTAATACAGATTTACAATTCTGGAGTAACAACCACATGCCAAATTTCATTAGTCTATCTAGTTGCGTTTTTGAGTTATCGTGTTTACACTCACACTGACATAATTCCAAAAAATGGTATTTTTGGACTCGGGAAGATCTAAAACTTCAAAATTCATCAAAATCTCAAGGTCGAATGATGATTACTATACTTTCTCTATACTTCGTTTGTGAAGTGGCAGGTGAACAAAAAGCAGGCACCTGAGAAATAAACTGAAACATTACTCACTCGTGATTTTTCTGTTCATATGGTAAAGATTTTGTTGACCACCACATTCCAGTTTCATGCATTTGAATTACATCTTGATATATAAGTGCAAAGAAAGGCGTCATGTAAATCGCTTTCTATTCCACATGCTTTACCTGCGTATTCAGCTTGCTTTGTCACCGCAAATGCTGTGTGAACACTCAGCCACCGTTCACTGAATGAACATATATGTGCGGGCGGCTCATGATGGATGACTTTCAGTTTTAGAGTTTAGAGAAAAGCCAAGCAAAATGACACCTTTTATTGGCTAACTAAAAAGATTACAATATGCAAGCTTTCGAGGCAACTCAGGCCCCTTCTTCAGGCAAGATGTAAGTTTTAGAGTTAAAAGTTATAAGGGTTAAAAACAAACAGCAAGAATATTCATTCAAAAATGAAAACTAAAATTATTTTAGTAAATTATTATTTTATTTCAGTTAGTCTTTGCAGCTACTTTAATAGTTTCGTTTAGTTTTAGTTTTTCATTTTGGTTTTGTTAATTATTTTATTTCAGTTTACAAAAATGTTTTTTTAATAATAGTTTCAGTTTTGATTTTAGTTTTCGTTAACTATAATGACCTTGGTTGGAACACAGTGATACAGTGCCCCTTGAAGTTCCCTATAATGTATGTGGTCAGGCCTACCCCCTGGGCCCTCTCTCAACCCCTGACATACAGGACTGGCTGCTTGAGACTGAACGATTTCCTGCATGTTCAGGGGAAGATCAGGCCAAGGGTTAGAGACCGATACTGCACATACCACCGGTGCAGGCTTGTAAACCCATGATAATGCATTGGGCACAACATTAGCACAGCCCTTCCGATAGCACACCTTGAACGTGAACTGTTGGAGGTGCAATACCCACCTGGTTAGCCTAGACGTGGTCTTCGGGCAATTGAATGCCCAGGTCAGAGCCCTATGGTCAGTGTAGTTTTCAAATGAAGTTCCCTCCAGGAAGTGACGCCACTTCTCTATGGCCCACACGACAGCGAGGCATTCCTTCTTGGTGGTGGAATAATTATACTCGGCGCTAGGGAATGCACATGCGAACGGTTTTAGAACGACCAACACTTATTTTTAATAAAACTACTGTAATATGTTGACACAAATAAAAGACTAACCTTATCTACAAGCAGTTCATGCTGTCATATCAGTACATGTATCTTTAGTTGCAGTAGTAAGAGCGTAGAAAGTACAACGTGTCCAGCGTGCGGTTGTCCAGGCGAGAGGACACCTTCATGCAGGGTACGCCAGCCGCTGAGAAAGCATGCTCTGCCTCCACTGAAGTAGGCAGCACGCGCTTGCTGTTTCTCTGAAACACAGACGTTTCAGCTTTTACTGATGCATCCAGTTTCTTGTCATCATTCTGTGATGGCAAGTTTCTTGGCACAGATAATGCGGATGCAACAGACTGACGCATTGCAATTTCAAGTTGCTGTTCAAAGCTGTTGTCTGATGAAGTGCAAGCTGCAGCAAAGGCGCCACCTTAACTATTTTCAACTATAACTCTGTTATTTCTTGATCGATTTTTACACTTTTACACGCTATATATGCGAGCTTGGCCGTTCCACCACTTTAGGAAAATTCCTGTATAAAAACGAATTTGGGCCAATTTTTAAATACACGCAACTGATGCTAACATTCAGTAATCTACACAGTCATTTCAGGTACATCACACTGCATCTCACAGAATGGAGTGGGACTGGATGTATGGTGTAGGGCTGAATGTTGGTGATGCACAATTCTATAGTTAAGGTTTCCATGTTCACACACTGTTTTCAGAGCAGCCTGTTAAATGAGGTGGGGGTAGATCTGTAGGCTGCAGTAAAGTGTATATATGTGCTCACATGGAGTGGTTCACTCACCTTGTCCATGTATGTTCACAGCTCAAAAACATATTATGAACTAGTTGAAAAAGGCCATTCCCTTGAATTTAAAGCTTTAAGTGATAATGTCTAGGTAAAGTGCAATGTCTTATAATGGTTTATTTTGATGACCAATGTTTAGACGTGTGATTAACTCCTATATATGCAAGTCTCGAATAAGCCCTGACCTTCAATTTTCAAGTCAAGTCATAAGTTATAATAACTGCATTCAAGCAAGTCATCGCTGGATTAGCATGTCAGGTCGAGTCACTGGTTTTATTCAAGCAAGTCAAGTCAAATCATAATAGAGAAGAATTAAGTAAAAAAGTGTTTACACTTTTACCACTATCTGCAATTATATATAAACTAATCATCCATCCATCCATCCATTATCAAACCCGTTTAACAATACCCTATCATTTACAATTAAGTTTGACAACATTTTATCACTTATTTGTGAACAGTATGGTCTCTTTATCACCCCATCCATGACTAAACACCTGCTCAACTAGGTAACTGGATGCAGGCACCACAGTATTCTCACTGCCGCTTTGAACAACGAGAGAGTCATTTTAGTTACAGCAAAAGACTGCAGAACCTGGGGGACTGTCTGGGCCTGGGCTACTTTTAGCCTAATATCAGTGATGAGGCAGCAATTTCAGTGAAACTGAATTCTGTCTTCACAGAAAAAATAATGAAACTATGCCATGAAGTGACCAAATAAATTAGGCCATTGAGCCAGGAACAATGGTGTTAAGTACGTATAAAAACGTTTTTCCCTCCTATTTTTTCATCTCACCTGCAACCTAGTAACAGTCCTGATGAGGGGACTACACTTCCCATCAGGCAGCAGGAATGCACCATGGTTGATGGGAGGCACCCTGATCAGCATGCCACAAACAAATTTTGAATGGGAAGGCTGCAGGTAATTTTTTCCTCAACTGTTTTAAGCAACAATTTAATTGCTTTACTGGATTGCAGCTTCTGTCTAACAGCATTTCATACATACTCAGGTAGCATACTGTAATGTTACGGCCCTTCTGAATAAATATGTAAGCTACAAAGAGGGTGCAACATTGGTCATAACAGCAGCTTTGTACAGTGCCTTGGAAACAATACTCATGGGACATCACTTGCAGTATAATAAAGAACTTACAACACTCACTATAGCATTCTTTTGTATGGCTTGCTGGCAGTACAGATACTTTCTGGGAATGGCAGTTCACAGAGAGATATCAAAAACAAGTGAACTGTGAATCACACTTGCATCCTATGTGGAAAATGGGTGACTCAATTTGATGTTGGAAAGTGTAGATCATGGTTAGTGAGAAGCACCAAGAAACTGGGTTAGCAGATCCATGGAAATGACATGAAGTTGATTAAACAAGCTGAAATGATACATTAGTTGGAACAATGTCATATTAATTGCTGTATTTGGGGTCAACACTGCAGCAAGTGTAACTGTCTTCTTGAATTTTGAAATCAAAAATTTTAAAGATATTATTGTGTCTGTGATTTTTGATCTGTAGTCATCTTGCAGATGGCCATTCCATTGTCTGCATTGTAGTTTATAGTAAATTGAAAACAGCCAAAATCAGTAATCCTTAGTTGCTTTTGCCCTCCAAAATGCTGATTAGTCTTGATGACTTATACAGAGCGTGAAAAGTATATAAAAAAAACTATATAAATGGAAATAATAACTGTGACAATATAACATGAGACTTTCTAAGTCATTTATCTCAATCCAAGACAATAAGCAAATCTAGTTAGGTCTGACTGGAGTCAAGGCATGTGACCTAAGTCCGCTAGTTATTAAACTAATTCAATCAATTTTCTTGTAGTTCAATGTTATTTGAACAAACATTTAGTGTGTGCATCCCTTGACTTTCCTGTATACTGAGATAGAGGAAAAGGTCATCAGAACCACTTCCAGTTGCACAATATTTCTCAAATATCATATCTCTTTGTTTCGCAACAAAACTAATTGATAATATCAATACACAATCATTTATCTCTATTTATAATCAAACTTTATATTAAAATGATATTTTCACACTTTGGGAGGTGAAAAACGGTGGTGGATTTTTTTCATGATTACATATGCATGACCTGGATTACATGCAAGATAAAAAGAATTATAGTCACCTAAAAAAATAGAAAGAATGTTAGTATTATATATTTGTTGCAATAAATTGCTATAGGTTAAACTGCATTTGCTACATTTAATTACGATGATGGTGGAAGTAAAAAAAAAATCATAAAATTAAATGTATTACCAGGAACATGATGGGGACGTAGCAGTTTATTGTTCCCATTACATCTTTATATTTACATGGCATGCTCAATGTGTTACATGTTATTGTTAAACTGATGATGTATAAATTAAAATAGAATTAATAATAGTTAATTAAAGGAATATGTGTTATATTGAATACAATTTTTAATATCATGAACACATTTATATTTCCATGATACAAAAATTCAGATGGCTGTTTAAATAAAATACTTCTTTCAGTTAAGTAATTTTTCTTAAATTTCATATCTGTCTGCCTTTTATCATTATAAATATCTATACAACATTTGAATCATCTATATGTAATTATAACCATAGTTTAGTTGAAAATTCACAAAAGTATCTAGTGAAAGTACCACTTCCGGTCGTCAGAAGTGACCCAAAAGTTGATAGGATTCCTTATTTTTGATATAAAGCAAGTGTACAAAATCTCTTTGACCTAATAATTTCAAAAATGGTATTTTCGGACTCAGGATGGTCTAAACGTCAAGATTCATCAAATTCTCGAGGTCGAATTTTTTCACGATTCATATACTTTCACTATACTATGTATATGAGAAAATAAAAATGGGCATCATTTTTGGGACTAGAGAATGCTTTGAAATGTTTTCCATTTAAATTAATTGTAAATAGATTTTTGTGTTACAAAAATTTACTTTGCGAAAGGGTTTTAAGGAGAGCATTAGCTCCCTCTTAAACTGGGCCAAGTGCTTACCCCAATGAAGTAAGATACAATCATTAAGATGTCCCCTCATGCTGTCACTGCTTCAAACTGCAGTCTTATTTGTTTCATAATGTTCTTTGGTGATTGAATATGATTCACACAGAAAAGAAGGCAATCTTGAATTATATTATGTTTTTAAGAACTTTTTCTTTGACTAAACATATAAAACAAAGAGAGATCTCAGATTTACTTTACTTTTGATTCTTAAGAACATTTAATATCAGATACTTTGAAACTTCTTCTTGAGTAGTTTTTACACGGGCAACTTTCACTCAAGTATTGTTTATTCTGGAAGCAATGATGTGTTAGTTCAAGTCGTGGCTGGCAACTGATTCAGCAGCACAAACTGAAACTAAAGGGTGCACATTCGGCCAGGTGTCAGTTGTGACATGCTTCTGGCTGTCTTTGCACTTTTTGTATTTCAAAAATCTGATATTAAAACATGTTAGTCAACAAAGCCTTTTCCTTATGGACAGAAAATCACAAATAAAAAACATTTAGATTTTATTCTTAGGCGACTACAATTTGTTGATAACATATTACCTATCACTTTGTACAAAAGAAAAACATTTTGAGCATTAAACTGTTCTTTGATACACTATTAGAAAGATCCACTATAGTATACATACTTGAGCAGGATGTTGTTGTTGACTAATCAGTTACCCTTTAAGAAGGTCTTCTGACAATGATACAAACTTCTGTAAAACAAAACAAAGGAAACAGAAAAAGTCTGGGACACCAGCTGGTGATCCCCATATATTGTTGGCAAAATTGCAAAACATTTAAAAATATGCTTCTGGACTGGATGGACTTTAAGATGAGGAAAAGGATGTCACAGGTCCTCAACATTTGGAACTTCTGGTTTACAAATGTAGCAGATTAAGATGTGAATAGCAGCACTCCTTCTCGTCTTGGGGTGGAATTACAGTTAATACACAAGCCCTTAGAATTCCCCCTTTTCACATCTGTGTGACACCTCGTATGAGTCTGCAATATCTCCGCTGAACTACAGGCAAACTGTACTTTTTCACCTTCATTGTACCTATACCAATCCGCAATACATGTCTTGAACCTTGAATCAAACTGGTAAAAAACTAAACCTGATGATTTTTTTATAGTTATGTTTATTTCATTTTTTTTTCTTAGTTGTACTTGCACAATTGAAAATAAAATTCGGTGTCAGAATTAAATAAAAAATCCCTTATCCTTCTTGCATTCTGTCTCTTTCTCTCCCAAAGTACATAACTGAATGATCACATTCTTTTTGTTGGTAACATTTGACGTGTCATGCATGTGTGTGTGTGTGTGCATGTGTGTGCGTGTGTGTGTGTGTGTGTGTCATAATCTCAGATGCTTTTTCAGGTCATTTTGCTGTCTTTAACCTAATGCCTATTTTTTGATGGACTGCATGCCGTTCTTGTCATATGTTGTGGTTATTCAGGTCAAGGCTACTCCTAAGCCTTCACACTACATACTAATTATTCTGTGGTTCCCTCAGTATGCCTAGGTTGGGCATGAACAATGATTCAAGGCTAAGGGTCACCACCTGGTTTTCATGATCATATCTGTCAGAATTGATTTTCTGAGTTAATAACTGCCAGGTGGCAAGATTCTGTTTATGAACTTTCTCTCACTGAGGTAGCTTTAGAAATGTGTGGTAGAAAACAACAAAGCCTCATATTAGAGAGTTATTAATACAACAATGAAAACAGCAATAGTAAACACATTGTTATGCACTAGAACACGTAGTGAGCTGTACAGGTTAAGGGTAAAAAACCCATAGACCTTAAAATGCACCACAAAGTGACCAATGATGTATTGCTGGTCAAAAAAAAAAAAAGAATAATTGAAAAAAACGCAAAAAATCAGTGTACACATGAAAGTCTACGTCCACATAATTCAAAACAACATACACTAACATCATATTTACAAAGGGCAGCAGTTCATGGAACAAATGCAATTGAACTCAAAAACCACAAGGAAACCCAGGTTATATTTGATCATTGAAACTGGCATGTCTACAAGGCTATCTGACAGACATGCTATGGTTCAGAAAATTTACCTCTTTTCTCAACCTCAAATTTAACATGCTGTGTACTGCATGAATACATGTTATGATGGGAAAGTATAAAAGTGAATCATTTAATGGAGAAAGAGATATTCTTCTCCTTTACATTTTTGAAATATCAGGGTACTTCAGACATTTGTTGTTTGTTTTATTCCAGTTAAATCTGGATTGATAATTTGCATGCAGAAGTGCAGTTTGTTAATAACAAATGAACACAAAATATAAGCATACTTATAAAGTTGTTTGCATTGTATATATATTTTTGTTTTTGGTTGTAAAAATGTGGTCAAAACTATAGCCTTCTGCTAATATTAAACAAATATTATATCAAAACCCATTAAGTCTACAGCTGTCTCTGTCTGTGATTGTGAGACAAAGATAAATTCCATAATATCTCTTTATATTGAATATATATATATACTGTATATATATATATATATATATATATATATATATATATATATATATATATATATATATATATATATATTGTCAGAAGAATGATGAAAGCACATTATAAGGGTTTGCAGCAGCCATCCGTATAATATATCCTGGCTGCAAAAAGGTATTTTCAAGAGATATTTACAAGACAGAGTCCAAAATAGAACTGATTATATGAAGTCAAGATGGCGGCTTTAAAGGCCAGGGTAGGAATTGACGTCATCGGGGCCGGAAGGGGAAGTGACGTTGTCAGAAGCAGGACCGTAAGTGACATCGTCAGAGATTTCTGAACAGGAAGTGACTATTGTTCTTTTTGAACCTCTGCTCTGTTTTCGACCATGATTTTCGAATTCTGTATTTAGACTTTGTTTACTGTAAATCGCTTTGCCTTTTCAGGTATCTCCTTTGTGCTCTTTGCAGCTGTGGGGCTTACACTCTCATTAAAATTAATCAGGGGTGGGGGTTGATTTGTTTTTGATCCTATTTTTGTTAAAATTAATCTATTTGTATGGAATGTTGTGTGTTTACAATAAAATCAATAAAGCTAAAAAAAATTTAAAAAATGAAATTAAAAAACTTATTTTATCAATATTTGTCTCGATTCTTTGGGTACCTAGACAGGATATTTTGAGTGTTTCCCTCTCTAGTGGGAAACCTTGGAAGTGTTTTGGCAGCTGTGCATTCAGAACTCAATCAATTCATGACATCACCAGTAAGTGCTTCTGTGACAGAGGGAATCTGTCTGACCTGTATTCATGAGGAAACTTGGTGGTACAGGTCCACGTCATGTTTCATATCATGTTTCATGGGATAGTTCAGGAACTTAGGGTGGCTGTCATATGCGTAGCCCACCCATGAGGATAAACCTCTGGCACTATCAGAATTACTAGATGGTATAAACACACTTCAGAGTAGGAAAGCAGCTGGCCCTGATGGCTACCCTTCCAAATTTTATAAAAACTTCTCAATTAAGTTAGCTCCCCTTTTATTAGCAGCATTTACAGAAGCTAGAGACAATAAAATTCTACCTCAGACATTTTGCCAAGCATTAATTACTGTCTTTCGTAAGGAAAATAAGGACTTATTACAATGTGCATCATACACAGCAATCTCACTTTTGAATAATGATGTTAAGATACTCTCCAAAGTCCTAGCTAGAAGGATTGAAAAAGTGCTGCCTTTGGTAATATCACAAGACCAAACTGGATTTATTAAAGGCAGACACTTACCTTCCAATCTTCGATGCCTGTTTAATGTAATATATTCACCCACAAAGTCTAACACCCTGGATATATTATTATCGTTGGATGCAGAAAAAGCATTTCATATGGTTGAATGGAACTAACTTTTTACTACACTGGAGAAATTTGGGTTTGGTCTGAACATATGTGCATGGATAAAATTACTGTATACCAGTCCAGAAGCTTCAGTTTGTATTAACAACATTTTTTCAGAGTACTTCAAACCTGAACGAAGTACTAGACAAGGATGCCCTTTGTCACCACTGCTTTTTGCAATTGCCATTGAGCCACTGGCAGTTCACTGTTGAAATGCATATGAGATAAAGGGGATTATCAGAGAAGGATTTGATCAGAAATTTTCACTATATGCAGATGATATGGTACTATATATATCAGATCCACAAAATACTGTGGTTGTAATCCTAACAGCACTAACAGAATTTCGGAAGATTTTCGGTCTCAGAATTAATTTGAATAAAAGTGTGCTCTTTCCAGTGAACTCTCAAGTACACAATATTAGATTGGACACCTGCCCTTTTATCATCACAGATCAGTTTAAATACATAGGGATAAACATCACAAGTAAACATAAAGGTCTTTGTCAACAAAATGTTGCTGTCTGTATGGAAAAACTTAAGAAAGACTTGCATAGATGGTCTACCCTTCATCTCACTTTAGCTGGAAGAATTAACACTGTCAAGATGAATATCTTTCCTAAACTTCTTTTTCTATTTCAAACCATTCCAATATACAGTAATCCCTCCTCCATCGCGGGGGTTGCGTTCCAGAGCCACTCGCGAAATAAGAAAATCCGCGAAGTAGAAACCATATGTTTATATGGTTATTTTTATATTGTCATGCTTGGGTCACAGATTTGCACAGTAACACAGGAGGTTGTAGAGAGACAGGAACGTTATTCAAACACTGCAAACAAACATTTGTCTCTTTTTCAAAAGTTTAAACTGTGCTCCATGACAAGACAGAGATGACAGTTCCGTCTCACAATTAAAAGAATGCAAACATATCTTCCTCTTCAAAGGAGTCAGGAGCAGAGACTGTCATAAAGGCAGTGGAAAATCAATAGGGCTGTTTGGCTTTTAAGTATGCGAAGCACCGCGGCACAAAGCTGTTGAAGGCGGCAGCTCACACCCCCTCCTTCAAGAGCACAGAAAGAGAGAGAGAGACAGAGAAAAACAAGCAAGCAAAAATCAATACGTGCCCTTTGAGCTTTTAAGTATGCGAAGCACTGTGCAGCATGTCGTTTCAGGAAGCAGCTGCACAAAAGATAGCAACGTGAAGATAATCTTTCAGCATTTTTAGACGAGCGTCCGTATCGTCTAGGTGTGCAAACAGCCCCCCTGCTCAATCCCCCTACGTCAGGATCAGAGAAAGCGCAAGAGAGAGAAAGAGAAAAGTAAGTTGGGTAGCTTCTCAGCCATCTGCCAATAGCGTCCCTTGTATGAAATCAACTGGGCAAACCAACTGAGGAAGCATGTACCAGAAATTAAAAGACCCATTGTCCGCAGAAACCCGCGAAGCAGCGAAAAATCCGCGATATATATTTAAATATGCTTACATATAATATCCGCGATGGAGTGAACCCGCGAAAGGCGAAGCGCGATATAGCGAGGGATTACTGTACATCAATAAATTATTTTTTAAGAAATTAGATTCAACCATAACCTAATTTATTTGGCATTCAAAACATCCACATATCCAAAGGGCGACCCTACAAAGACCTAAGGCAGAATGTGGCATGGCTCTACCCAAGTTTCAATTTTATTACTGGGTGGCAAATATACAAGCTATAAAAACCTGAACATTGACACAAATTGATGAAGATACACAGGCTTGGTCTGCAATAGAAATAAAATCCTTCAGTACTTCTTTATATTACTTGCTTTATGCCCCAGTAAATACAAGTTATCATCAATATACTATCAACCCAATTGTGCTTCATTCACTCAGAATATGGGACCAATGTAGGAAGCACTTCAAGACAGAGAAGCTTTTATCTGCGGCACCTCTGCACGATAACCACCTTTTTCTACCCTCTCAAATGTATGTAGTTATTAATGTTTGGAAAACATTCAGATTAGAAATTTGTACATTGACAACATCTCGCATCCTACGAACAATTACACTCCAAATTTAACTTTCCAGCAACACATTTCTTTCTCTACCTCCAAATTAGAAACTCTGCTAAACAAAACCTGCCCAATTTTCCTCACCTCCCACCTATTTCTATTCCAGAAAAAATATTGATCAGTCTTGAGGACTTCTGTAATACAGGGTATATGAAAACATTTTTTCATATATCAAGTCCCTCCCTTTCAAAGTTCCCAGAGTACAGTGGGAAAAGGATCTCTCACTCAACATTTCAGAAAAGCAGTGGCAGGGAGCAATGAACAGAATTCACTCGAGCTCCATATCGGCAAAGCATAGAATTATTCAACTTAAAATCATCTATCAAGCGCATCTGTCTTGTTTAAAATTGCCCAAAATGTTTCCTGGGCAAAATCCAACCTGCGAACCTTGCAATCAATTTCCAACCCCTTTGGGCCATATGTTTTGGGCGTGCACCTCATTAACATCATTTTGGAACAAAATTTTTAAATGCCTTTCAGACAGCCTTGGTTTCACAATCTTTCCTAATCCATTAACAGCTGTGTTTGGTGTACTTCCAGATGGGCTTAATGTGGAGAATGACAATCCAACTGTAATTGTTTTAAGTTCACTATTGGCATGTAGACTTATCTTGCTCAACTGGAAGAATCCTAACTCACCTCTTTTAATTCATGGGTAACTGATGTTATATATTATTTGAAATTGGAAAAATCACATTCTTACTTAGAGAATCTGTGCAAAACTTTTTTAAAATCTGGCAGGATCTAATTAATAAAACTTTTTTTAATAAGCATTTAAATTGAGGAAACAGATGATCTTCCTTTTTTATCTTATTTTGTTTCATTTTTATATTTTTCCTACTATTAAAGTTTTACTCTGTTGGGCTAGCTCTCTTTCTCATGGGTCGGGGTTGATTTGACTTGAACGAAGATTTGTAAAATTTGGCTTGCTTGTATGGAATGTTATTTGCTTTTAACAAATTCAATAAAATGTAAAAAAACCACCCTTATTTCAGCACCAGCATCAATAACTTCTGACTTTTCTCCTTTTATCTTACAGGTCGACGTTTTGGACACAGGTCTCTGTGTCATGCTGAGCGAAAGCATCAATGGTGTTGAACAGTCCATCATTTTCCTGAGCTGGAAACTACTGGATTGGGAAACTAGGTATGTGGTGGTTGAAAGGGCAGCCTGGACAATTAAATGGGGTATTAACCAGTTGTGTTACTACCTTCTAGGACGTGAATTCACTCTGGTGAAGGATAATGCACCCTTGCAGTGGAGGGCAGTTCACAAGGAGTTGAATCCTCACCTGATCAGCTGGTTCTTGGATATGCAACCTTTCAGTTCAAAGTCCTTCGTCATTGAGGTTCTCTCCATTCCAATGCCGATGCTCTATCCCAGGTTCAAGACCTCACGGTTCGAAATGCCTGACCTGATGAGTTTGGGCTGGGGTGGAAATCAGGAGGGTGCTGTTGAGTAATACGTTTTCTTCTCCTCTCTGTGCAGACTGGAAGATTGACGACCATGACATATCTGATATCACTTCCAGTGTCCACCTGCCTGGAGCTACCTCTTCCTGCAAGGAGACTTTAAGACCGGAAGTGCCGCCATCTTAGTCAGTCTAATTTTGACTCATGTCTTTATGACATTTTCTTTTGACTTTTTCCTACATATTTCAATTTAGAATTTATAGCGTTTGCCTTCTGTGCCCCAAAGGTATCCAATCACTTTTGTCTCTTTATTACTATATATTGTACAGACTATGTCTGTTCCTCCACTCTTGAGTCCAAAAGCGTATGTAAAGATCTAGGTACCCTCAGTGTCTCCCATGCTACCGGCCTCTAGAATGAGAAAGAGAGTGAGAGAGAGAGAGAGAGAGAGAGAGAGAGAGAATCCCACCTATTCCACATAATAGTCCACAAAGAGACCTTATCCTTGTTTGGGTTCATGGAGTAATTAATTAATGGACATCCTTGAAATATGTAGACACACATCCTCTTTTAAACATGGGACCCTTTCTTGTCTGTCTTCTACCAAGCCTAGACCAATGCTTTTTATGACCTTGTCAACCCTTTTCCAACCTGACAATATATAATGTTATCATTACTGTGTCTTTAGTATTTTTAATAGGGGATGTAAGCTTTTTTGTCAGTTTATTTACTCAACACACAAACCCCACAATGCACTTTACTGTGGTGTGGCAATTATCTCCCTGCTTTTCTTTCTCTTGTGTTTCTTCTCTCTGCCTCAGGTCTCTAGAAAACACAGATTAAGAGCCTGATTCCCTAACCCATACTGAGGTCAGAACGTTGTCCTTCAACCTTGCAATGAAGCCAGGAATGTTCTAGCTGGACAACCATCTTTCTTGCTCTTTAAAGGCTGCCTCTGGCACCATATTTTACATTCATGATTTATTTATTTATTTATTTGTTCGAATGAAGAGCAACTGAAACATTATTTTAAACCCTGGAATTGATTTACAATTACATCTTCAGTTTGCCATACTACTCAGACCTTGAAAAGTGAGCTTCTGGGAACTGCTTTCAGTTACATGGTCAAAACAGTTACTCCTGCTTAGAGGGGAAACTGGAGGAGAGCCAGCTGAACAAATCAAAAACAATCTCTCCCACGCAAATTTGAGAATGTTACTTGGGATGAAACTAGCAACCTTTCCTTCCATCTGTGAACGATTTAATCTTACTCTCTACAAAAGCAGAAACACATAACAATCCTTTACCCATTTACAGTATGTATTTTATTCCTTTCCTCATGCACAGTATTTTTATTACTTTTGAAAGCCTGTGTAATAGTGTTGTTATGCTTCGTAAAACAAAGCTTGATTGTCTGCCCAGAGTATCATTTGCTTTAATCTTTTTTAAAAACCTGCACTGCCTTGTTAGTTTTCTATTGTGTTTTTTTTCCTTTCATGTTGATGCACTTTTCTGATGGAAAGTGAATCAGTATTCACGTCTATTGTATTTAATTACTGTACTTTTGAATTAGTGGCTGTAAATTGCCTAGAATAATTCACAAACATTAGTTCTGGCTCACAGCTAATAGCAAACAATGAAAAAGCACAACCTTGTAATACTATAGTGGTGGTTTCTTGGGATAGAAATGAAGGGGGAGAAGGCATTTTAGCGGTTCAAGTGGCTGTTATTCCTTAAATTGTTTCATTCAGAAAGTGTGATTCTCAAAAGGAGAGAAGGACATGGATTGTCCAAACTCTGATTGCTTTCTGATTGCTAACATCTACTTTTTAAAGAAGGCAAATTATAGCTTGAAACCAATTAAGTAATCCTCAGTATTTTACACTGATTTATATTGAATAAATGTCAACAGGTATACAGCCTAACTATCCAGCTAATGAATGCAATGAATAACTCCTTCTTGGAAAGAAATTGCATATAATTTAAGCAATTTAACTTGTCACTTGATCTATGTTAAATAAATCTCATTTCCTCCTTCAGACTGGTGATGTTCAACCAGTCATTTTAAGTAAGTTAAGCATTTGAAAGTTAGTCTACCAGGTATTAACCTCTAAACCACTACAGAAAGTAATAAAAGGCTGCCAAGAGTGTAGTGTCTTAAGTAATGACCGCTTTTGCCAGAGATTATTTAGTGGTTTGCGTGTTTAAAACCAGCACTATATTCAGAGGTTTTATAGAATATTAAATTAGGTAGTGAGTAAATCCACCAATAATTGTGTAATGTTTTAATCTGGCCTTTGTTTAAACATATATAGTGCTTGAAGGTTTGGTGGGCTGGCGCAATGCCCAGGGTTTGTTTCCTGCCTTGCGCCCTGTGTTAGCTGGGATTGGCTCCAGCAGACCCCCGTGACCCTGTAGTTAGGATATAGTGGGTTGGATAATGGATGGATAGTGCTTGAAGTGGTTTTATAATATTTTAAACAAATGTCAGTGGGTAAATAAAATGCTTGCTGTTGTCTCAAAAAACACCTAAAGTAATACAAAAACAACTCAAAAATTTCCCAAGAGACACAAAGTAACTTATTACTTTTTTACTACTAATTATTTGGATGATGCCTTTATCCAAGGTGACTGACAAAATTTGACATACAATTGGTTACAGGCAGGTTTCTCTGCCACCATCTATTTTTTTGTGTCGTTCTGAAACTTACTTGCAGTCCAATGCCTCTAGCAGAGTAGAGTATGCATAGTCACTTTATGTTCATCATGTTCATAGTCACTTCATGTTCATTGAGTTTTTCCCCAGGCTACTTTGCTTTCCTCCTACATTTACAAAATTTGAGTGTAGATTAATCTGTGACTCTAAATCTGCCTGCAGTGAATTAGTTAGGTGTGCAAAACACATTGCTAATAGGACTACATTTTCTCCTGTAGTGTTGCATATCTCTTGCACCTGGTGCTATAATTGACAGTCATAAAGACTAAAACATTCAAATTAAATTTCAAGAACTGCCACAAAATAGTCACTGTGGCTTCTTCTTAGGCTCCTCAGAAGTTACATTTATACACTTTCTCACACACATTAATGTCAGATTACTCACAGTTTTCCAATATATACTTAAGTCTGTTCAGTGAGGCAGTTTCTTTTTTGTGCCTTTAATTAATGAAAATAATTTCAGATGAGAATTTTGTATCCTATGCAGAGTAAAGAGTCAGTTACACTGTACAAATAAAATCATACTCTATTTGCTCTTCCAGCCACCAGTATACATATATCAAAGAAAATACAATGCAAAAACAACAGATAAGAAAAACAGATTTCCACAATACATACAGTAGTGCAATGTAAGCATATTTAATATGAATACTTAGTAAACATACACATCAGACAATGATCCAAAAAACAGGTAAAACATAATTCAAAAGGTGAACAATATATGCCAACAAAATCAGATATTGTGAGGGGGAAGATGAAATGGACAGTAATCATTCAGAAGTGTAACTGTCTGTAGATAAAAACTGTTCCATAGTCTTCTAGTCTTGATTTCACACCCCTATTGTGTCTACCTGATGACAGAAATCTGAATAAATGGTGATTTATGGTGAAGGGTAGTTGCTAGCCTTTAAAATGCTGTGAACGCTCTTGATCACACTGTCAAAGTAAATGTCATCCAGAGAGGGTTTGGGCAGTCCAGTGCCTATGCAGTGCTGTTCCCAACCAGACTGTGATGGTATTGGTAAGAATGCTCTCTTTAGTATCCCTATAAAAGCTACAATTGGTTCTGGATGACATGTTAAATTTCTTTAACCTTCACAAGAAGTTCAAACTCTGTTGAGATTTTTTTACCAACTAAATAGTGTTGTGGGATCAGATACATAACATAAAACCTGACAAATTTGAAAGGTTTTCATTCTTTCTTCTGCACTGATGTATTGCCTCCTTTTCTGTGGGTTCATCTCTTCTGGTAATCAGTCCAATGACTGTTGTATCATCACCAAATTTGATTATACTGGTGTTATTGTCGGAGGCAGCACAGTCACTCTTTTGTTACTCAAATGCTGGAAATGCAGTTTCAAATTGAGACTACCAGAGGTTTGGCTGTTACAATGTCCAAAATCCAGTTACAAGTGGGTGGAAGGCAGACAAAGGATGAGGAGCTTGTCCATCAGTTTTGAAAATACCATTGTATTGAGTGCAGAGTTGTAATCAGTAAATAGGATTCTAACATAACTATCCTTGTTCTCATGGTGTGAGAGAACGTCATGCATGGCAATATGCACAGCATCCTCTTTGGACCAATTTTCTCTGTAGGTGAACTGCTTATGGTCTCAAGTGACTATATGATGCTCTGGATCAACATCAAGACCAGTCATTTAAGCCACTTCAACACAATAGGAGTCACTGCAACCAGTTGGTAGTCATTGAGAGAAGTCAATGTGTTGTTTTTCATGATAGGCACAACAGTTGTTTTGAACTAAGTGGGTTATACAAGGAACAGATTAAAGATGTCTGCAAAGACATCCACTAACACTGCTGAATAAGCTCTGAGTAGATGCCCAGGGATTTTAACTGGATCCAAAGTTTCTGTGATTTTATTTTGCTCAGAGTCTTGCATACATCCACCACAATCCCTTCCACATACATCAGTTGTCAGCATTGGTGTTGTAACACTTCTGCTTCAGCTTGTATTGTCTTTTGGTCTTTTTGGTTATTCTGCAAAGTTTAAATCTGAACTTTATGTAGTCATCTGCGTTGCTTGAGACAAAGGCAGCAGAACAAGCAAACAGCTAAGACTGAATCTCACAGTTTATCCACAGCTTCTGATTCGCATACACCGGTATGCACTTGGAAGGTACAATTTTCTGAGTACGAGTACTAATTTACAGGTCACCACTGTGGCATATTTCTCTAAATCAAAAATCCAGACCTCCTTCATATCAGTGATCTTAATACCGCCCAGTCAGTACGCTCAAAAAGTACTTTTTCTGATTCTTCAATTCACACTCTCACAGATTTACTTACTGGGGTGGGCTTGTTTGAGGAGCTGCTTGTATGACAGATAGAGGAAAAAGGAGATGTGATCTGACTGCCCAGAGTAATGGTGGGATACAGTCTTGAATGCACTGTTCACATTACTGTAAACATGTTCATGATTTTTCTCTCTTGTTAGAAAATTAAGGTTTTGATGATATTTTGGAAGCACAGTCCATAAGCAATGCTTAAGCTCCCCAGCAACATTAAAAACATCATTCAGGTATAGAAACCACAGCATTGTTGCAGGGTTCATGTGATGTGACATATAAACAGCCAACATAAAGCCAGCAGTAAACTCCCTCAGTAAGTAATGGGGACTACATGTCACTAGGAGAAATTCTTCACAAATTGAGAAATGTTTGCTGATGATCTTTATGTCTGAACACCACCTATTGTTGGTGTAAATGCACACACCGATGCCTCTGCCTTTGCCAGACACCACCGTACAGTCCCCATGGTAGATGGAATGTGTTTGTAGATGAACCGCGGAATCTAGCATATTACTAAGTAACAAAATGTCTTTGAAAATTAAGGCGCAACAACTCTCTGATTTCATGATGAGATGCAATCCTGGTTCTCAGTTCGTCCATCTTTTTCTTGAGGTAGTGCTAGCAGCGTACTCAACAAAGGTGGTCGGTTTGCTGTAGCCTTTAGCTTAGGATGTAACCCACCTCTCAGGCCTCTTTTACCTCATCTCCACTTTGACTGCTATTTCTGGCTATGCTGTTCACTCTGTGTTAATGTTAACAGACCTTGCTGGATAGGATCCAGATGCAGGGGGTAGTCCAAATCAGACATGCTAAAGGTGAGTTTATGCCATCCTTTGCCAAGCTCCAAGAGTGTCTGTCTGTCATATACTATTAATGTGAATGAACTCTGTATTTTTAAAACATGAAGAATAACTAACATAAACATAACCTCCAGATAATGATGGTCGCAGAAAGAACACACAGAAATGTCTGCCATGGTGGGCACCATCTTGTCTGCCCATATTGTAGTGGCTTTTGACTGTTTTGCAGAATCAACATTAGAGGAGGTACAAGGTGTAAATCCAGTTTTGTCTATTACTGAATCTCTTTGTGAAGGTTTCGTGTCCTTTGCTATCACTGGCTCCATTCTGAACTTGAACAAGACATGAATCTCAATCTATGAGTGTTACACATAAAACACAGCAGTTTGTGGTATTTTTTATTCATTGTTATACAATACGTCTTAAGTTGTTTATAAAAGCTAAAAAGTGGCTTTAACTGTATTCCATTTAAAAAAATACAGTGATTGCTTGCACTAATGCACTAAAGGAGGGCAATCACGTGTCATACCATTCCAGCAAATATTTCTATGGGGATTGTCCAATGTTTGATGTACTTTTAACAAAAGTTGTAACTTCACACTGACTACTTCAGTTATGTCAGTGTTTTTCTGCTTGCATTCCTGATATTCGCTCTGCATGTTAGATATTGCTGTGACATCACTGCTTTACTCTTGTGCTCATTTGCAAGGCAGACACCTGCAACTGATCCTGTCCAGCAAACACATTTCTGATCTTTCTAAGGTTGTTACCCAGGTAAAAGCAGCAGAGGTATGAAGCTGCAAATGTAACATAGCAGTTCAAAATGCGTAAGATTTTTTGCAGTGAACTGTATGAGTAACAGCCAGCACCCTTACCTGGCCGGAGTGTCCTCAAGATGAAAGGACAGGGGGAAACAGCATTCATGGGGCGTTGTATCCTTGGACTGGAAGCACTTCCAGTGTACCAAAACTGTAGCTCAGAAGCACTTCTAGGTGAGGTGAAAGCAGTCACCTACAGCATCATGGCACCCATGGAACTCAACAGGGCTGAGTCCAAGACCTCCAGTTCCCATGATGCTCTGTGGGAAACCATGGTGTTGCTGCAATCCAGGTGGGCTGCCATCTAGCAATCCAGAAGAGACACTACCTCGTGTATGACGTTTCTTCCATCCTTCCATCCTGAGGGCATCCCAGCTGGAAAATGATCCCTGCCATCCCTCACAACTGCCTGCAAAAGACTGCACATCATTGAATTGTTTCAGTAGTTTTCTGTAATATGACTTCACTAGTTTATAAAACCAACAGTGAAATCTTGAAATTACCAGTAATATTACCAGTGGAGCATTTGAACAGCAACCAAAAAAGATCTGCTTTCAAATCTGGTCATGGTTTGTTAATCTTTTTCCTACAATCAAATTTTAAGTTGTACATGGTACAAAGTTTAACTTTAAATCAGTGCTCTCTAAGTGACTGAAGGTGTTATCATGAGAGGACAAGTTTGACCAGCAACAGAATGGAGCTTGCTTTCTACAGTACTCATCCTGCCTGCAAAGACTTTTAGCCCTGTGCAACCTTGTTCTAGACCTAAATAGATTCAGAAAATGAATGGATAGATTAACAAAAAAACAAAACTTATTGAAATATTATTGAAATCATTCGTAACTGCTACAACAGTCAAGTACACCAAAAAAGTAGTCTCAGTGGAAACAAGGTAGGACAAATATCACTGGACAAGACACAAGTAACATACTCTAATGACAGGCTCCCCACACAGGATTATGGGGTTTGCAGTTTATTTTGTTGTTTTTTTTCTTTACAAAATAAGGATAATTTTTCAAATAAATAAGCAAATACATTCACATAATGTTCAGTTTGTTTCAATGAATTAATTATTAGGCCTTGACAGAAATGGACTTTGAAGCAGTAAGTGGTGTGGGTTCAAATCCTGATACTAACACTGTGTGACATGAGCAATTCACTTCATCTGCCTGTGCTCCAATAGGAAAACCAAAAGAAATGTAACCAATTGTACTATATATGTTGTAAATTGCCTGTAATAAAGGTGTCAGCCAAATAAGTAATTGTAAATGTAAATGAATGTTTTTTACTTTTTTATCTAAATGTTAACTGCAAGCTTTATCCCCACAACCCAGATCAAAACTCTCCACTCCATCAAGACTAATAAACCCAATGGGGGTTATCTTTATGGCATCTCTTTGTTAATGATAGGATAAACCTCCATTATAGAAAGTGCTTGAAATGGAATAGTTTATGCAAAAGTTAAATCCCTGCATAAAAGAAAAAAATAAACATGTCAGTAGTAATACTAGAAAGAAGCTATCAAAGGGATGATTAATGACCTTAAGCCCCACCCCAAAATGACTTATGAAATATGAAAATATAATTTATGAAAATATGATTTATGAAAATATGAAATATGAAAATATAATTTATGAAAATGACCCCACTCCAAATTATGATTTATGACCTCATCCCACCAATAACGGTACTTATAACACAGGGGAATAAACTGTTTATTAAAGATTATACACTACTAATATTAAGAAAATATAGAATAATAGGTACCTTATTGAAATATAAACTTTTCTTGTTTGTAATATAACTATACATTTCTAATGCTAGCATGCATCTTTTTAAAATTCAAAACAATTATAAGCCCCTGCTCACTAATTTGATTAAATTAAGAAATATCCCCAAGGAAATATCTGTATCTTACTAAAATTAGAATCATATTCATATATGGTCTTATCCTGTCTGCGTGAATCTTATAAAATTCAAAGCACTTCTCTTGTTTGTAAGCTGTGGCAAAGCTTTTTGTAACACATGCTAAAACACTTACGAGTGTGTGAATGCTGGTCTGCAGCCGCTAAACATAAAAAGTTGTTTAAACAGGCACGGAGGATTAAGCGTTAATTTTCCAGACACCGATCAAAACAAAGCAAATTATAATCATACGATTAAACATTAAAGATAACCAAAACTCGTAAGAAATAAAGAATAGAGTTATTCTTTAAACCTCATAAGTCCCGGCTCATTAATATCCCAAGGAAGTATGCACATCTTTCTAAAATTACGAAATGTGTACTTGTTTGTAAATGTGTATCTCTTTAAAATTAAGAAAATAATAGAGTCGTACTGAAATATGTGTTTATCCTGTCTATGTGTATCTGTAAATTAAGAAAAAATTTGAAATACGTGTTTATACGTTCTACGTGTGTCTTTTAAAAACATTTCTCTTTAAAGCTTTTTTGAAACACACGCTAAAACACTTACAAGCATGTGAATGGATCCTCTGGCGCCAAGTCTGCACCCGCTAAACATAAAAACAGTTGTTAAAACATGCACGGAGGATTTAGCGCTAATTTTCTAGACATCGATCAAAACAAAGCAAATTATAATCATACGATTAAACATTAAAGAATAGAGTTATCCTTTAAACCTCATAAGTCCAGGCTCGTTACTATTACAAGGAAGTATATGCATCTTTCTAAAATTAAGAAATTATACATTTCTAAGACTAGAGTGCGTCTCTTTAGAATTCAAAACAATTATAAGCCCCTGCTCACTAATTTGATTAAATTAAGAATCATCCCAAGGAATTGTCTGTATCTTACTAAAATCAAGAAAATATGTTAAACGTTCTAAGTGTGTCTTTTAAAAACATTTCTCTTTAAAGCTTTTTGTAGCATCCACTAAAACACTTAAGAGCGTGAGAATGGCTCCTTTGACACCAGGAATGCAGCTGCTAAACATAAAAACAGCTGTTAAAACAGGCACAGAGGATTTAGCGCTAATTTTCCAGATATCAATCAAATCAAAGCAAATTATAATCATATGATTAAACATTAAAGATAGCCAAAACTTGTAAGAAATAAAGAATAGAGTTATCCTTTAAACCTCACAAGTCCCGGCTCATTATTATCCCAAGGAAGTATGTGTATCTTTTTGAAATTAAGAAAATAATAGAGTCGTATTGAAATATGCATTTATCTTATCTGCATGTATCTTTTAAAATTAAGAAAAACATTAGAATCGTATTGAAAAACGTTACACGTTCTAAGTGTAACTTTAAAAAAAATTTCTCTTTAAAGCTTTATGTAACACGCAGGAGTGTGAATGGACCCTTTGGCGCCAAGTCTACAGGAACTGAGCTGGTTTAGCACTAATTTCCAGACAAAGCATGGTCTGTTCTGTTTGATGACAGCGGGGTGGTATTACGTATCTCAAGCAAATTATAAACATACAATTAAACATTAAAGATAGCCAAAACAATTGTAAGAAATAAAGAATAGAGTTATCCTTTAAATCTCATAAGACTCTAATATCCTGTCCGCATTTATCTTTTTAAATTATGAAAAGCCCTAACATCCTTTTTAAAAAATATGGTGGGGTTTGGGGGGTTAATCAAGATAATGATTTTTAGATGCATAATAGGGTAAATGTCAAAAAGACCTTTTACATTCAGCTGATCTGAAAACAAAGTTATTAGATGAACTATTTCCTACTAACAAATCTCTCTTATACACCAAAATACACAATCAACTTTAAAAGATTGTAAGAAAAGTTATTAAAATACATGTAGCAATCTAAGAAATGGATTCTTATATAAAACATCTGCATTTAGCACAACGATCTCACAGTATAACAAATGAAACATAACGGGGAGCTTTTTACTGTTGCTTAGATGTTACGCTTACATACGGTATCGTCTGAATAAGGATTCTTTGCTGCTACAAGGGGTCTCCGCCCCTTAGAGGAGGGACATCAGCAACTTTTCACCTATGAGCTTTCTACCAAATGTGCAGGGCCGTGTCACTCTGCCTTCCAAAGGCTGGGACATCAAGACGGGCTGCATAAAGAGCTCTGCTTTAGTGGGCTATCGACATGTTAACTTTTTTCAACATACAAGTGCATCGGCGATCTTTCCAAAAGGTAGGCTGCCTCAGTCAGTGCATCCTCTGCTCTAGTCATGCCAGTTGTAGCTAACCCCTATGTCTGCTGTATCTAACCCCTCTGGTCCCTCTGCTTCAGTCTTGCCGTCTGTAGCTAACCCCTCTGTCCCCTTTGCTTCAGTCTTGCCATCTGCTTCAGTCACTGTATCCTCTGCTCTAGTCCTGCCACCATCTATAGCTAACCCCTCTGCTTCAATATGCCCATCTGTAGCTAACCCCTCTGCTTCAGTATTCCCATCTGTAGTTAACCCCTCTGTCCCCGCTGCTTCAGTTACTGTATCTTCAGTATTCTCATCTGTAGCTAACCCCTCTGTCCCCTCTGTTTCAGTCTTGTCATTTGCTTCAGTCACTGTACCCTCTGCTCCAGTCTTGCCATCTGTAGCTAAGCCCTCTGCTTCGGTATGCCCATCTGTATCTAAACCCTCTGCTTCAGTCACTGTATCCTCAGTATTCCCCTCTGCTTCAGTCTTACCATCTGCTTCAGTCACTGTCTCCTCAGCTCCTGTTGCATTATCAGTTGTAGCTGTCTCTTCAACCTCCTCAGTCGTACCAGTTATGTCTGGTGGTTTTGTTGTGTCTAAACCCTCGAGCACTTCTATTTCAGGCGTAACAGTTGTGGCTGGTCCCTCAGCTGTCTCTAGTGGTGAGAATAAGAGCATTTTTCATCAGATTGACAGACCATTGTTTAATAATACAGAAATAAGACACCCCTTAAATTTCATTGATGCCTATGAATTAGAGTCTTATGATGAGGTGTTTAACAGTATTTATGAGATGCTGCAAAGAATTCTGGATAGTTTTTTGGGTACTTTAAATCCATAAGATGTTGTACAGTTAGAATTGCGTGCTGATTCCTTACCTATTAGTACTTTTATACAGATGACTGGAACTAATATTAGTGCAGACAAGTTTCTTCAACAGATAGAGAATCTTCTTCAGAGTCACATGAGTGTATTAGCTGAGCTGATGAGTCTCTGATGCTATTCATACAGATTGTTAGAGCACCTAGCGGTTGGTGGTTTTCTAACGGCGCTCACAAGGTATCCACTCTACTCAATCACAAAATAATCAGAAAGAAAATGAGGCATTTAATTAGTTCTCATAATTACTGGAATCAACTCTGTTTTACCTTTTGTCTGCTTACCCTAATGGAAGTACAGGCAAAATCCACAGTTATGTATGCATGAAGCGTACAACCTTCAGAGCAGGGGCGGATTATCTGAGCATGAAAAAGTGTCCTTTGCGGACATTCATAAATTTGAAAACTTGCTAGATATTAAAATTGTTGTTTGGTAGAAATGCCCAAGAAATTAAAATTTTTTTAAATTTGAAAGCTCCAGTGGTAGAAACCCTAAAACATATTTTATGTTATTGCATGATAACCATTATTACAGCATTTTGAATTTAAAGGGTTTTCTGGGTGTAAAATACTTGTGTGACTACTGTTACACAGGCTACCACTCAAACCTTAGCCATCGCTGAGAAGGCCACTGCAACGTCTGTTTCTCCCCCGACTGCAGACCGATCCCTGAAGAGCTAATCAAGTGTGCTGATTGCAACTGTTACTGTTGGTCCCAATTTTGTTTTATACAGCATACAATTCCTAAATTTAATGACAAGACCAATGACATGGAAGCGGCCTGCAACACTGCAAAAATGTGTTCCTTGTGTTACAAGGCCTCTCAAGGCCTTACTCCGTTGCTTTTGTCGTCGCCGTAAAATTCTTATAAACGTGTCTTCTAATGATTTAATTAATGCTTTGTCTGAAGGCAATATACCTCTTTCACCCAAACAGTTTAAACAACTCAAGAAGCATAAAACATCTGTATGAAAAATAAGTGACAGAAAACTAACCTTATAAAAGAAGAAAGCTGTTTTGAACCACAAAGGATGCTTTTTGGGGCTCTTCATATCCAGTTTATTAGCTTCTAGAGCATAAATATGGAATACGCTCAGGAAATGTATTTGGTACCACAGCATCAAATGTCTCTTTTTCTGCAAAAGAGCACTAATCCGAACAATCTCTTGAGTGCCACTGAAACTGAATTGGACAAGGAAATGAGAAACGTCCTGTAATGCTGTGATATAGGGGCTGACGAGAAGATGAAGCTTTACACCTCTATCTTGCAGGAATATCTAACTTTAGTTAAAAAGGCCAATAAAAAAACTAACAGTCTGACACTCACGTTACCAAAAGAAAATGTCGAGGGGAACAGTCAACCTGTCAGAGGACCAGGTTTGGCAAGAGGCTTTGAAGAGTGCGCTTGTAAAAACAAAGAACAATGTTGAATTTGTTTTGCATAAAATGTCTGTCAATCCCAATCTTGTGTTTTGGAATAACCATGGAGAGCTGCTGTTAGAAGGTAAACCTTTGGTCGGCTCCAACATGGTGGATTTGGTACATAATCTGACAGCATCTCATACAATACCTGAGCATAGGAGGCTGCGTGGATGGAAGGAATTTGTAAATGCCATGGCTGGTTTGAACATTCCATTTTCTGTTGTGGCTAATGATGAAACAAGAGAACTCCTTGAAAGTTTTAAGCTGCCCCTGCTCCCCTCCCTGTTCATTATCCTGAAGTCAGCACCTACCGATGGAAACCGAGAAAAAAAAGACTGGATTGGATTGCTTATTTATTTGTAAAATTGTTTGTTTATTAAATACAATTGTATGTCATAAGAGTGTAGTCATTATTTAACTGTCTATTGAAATAGTTATAGGTCTCTGATCTTTGCATGCAAGGGTACCGATAAAAACAACAGGAAGCCAGGAACGAACAAATTTAGATACCATAGCATCATTATTGTTTACATCATCAGAATTATTTTTTATTACAGAGGCGTACGGAAGTCCTTTTCCTCGCTGATGCAGAAAGAGGCAGTGTTGGCCACGTGTCCGAGAACCAACTTTGAATCTGCCTGTTGTTATAAATTATTTGATTACAGTTTTTGTTTAAGAAACGGTAAATGTAATTTGGGAAATAGATAAAGTCCGGAGGATTTCCATAGGAATCAAAAAACTCCCCATGGCCGTCTTCAGTGATGTAAATCCCCAGCCAGTGTTCTCCAGATTGGGTTTGATGGTGAGTATTCACTACAAACAAGGCTGGCACTCCTATATTTTTTTCCAGTAAAAAAACACGCCAGCACCCCGCAGAAATACCTTTTGGTGTAAGGATCTTGGGACCGCAGTTCTGTTAATTGTTTTGTATTCATGGTTTTTATTAGTAGTCATACAGCACATTATGTCTCTGGTTGATTTCATTGATGTTGTCAAAGACCAATACCAGGTTATAGTATTCTCTGCCACTGTTGCCGCTTGCAAAGTCTGGTTGAAAAGGTTTGGCATGAATCTGTTCACCGTCCATGTACAGAGCCAGGAACTCTACATCGTTATGTTTGAAATTGAAAAGATTCCTTGTATAAGAAACTGAAAAAGCCTCATTATCCACCATGTCAATCACCACATACTTTGGTAGCTGACCCAGAAACAGGTTTCCTTGATTGCATACTCGGATACCCGCAGGAATACTGAATACTTTCATATTCACCCTTTCCACAGGATATTTAGCATTGTCTGATGTAAGGGCATGAGTGTGCCCTAATTTAACGGCCGGTGAAACTTTTACTTTTTTTACAAACACGGAGGCTGACGTTATGTTTACTTTGCAATGTTTGGCATCACTAGGCATTAAGCAGAATTCATCTTTGTTCTGAACCATTTTAATCTTCACATCCAGGCTGTTCAATATTAATTTTTCCTGGAAAAAGAGATCGGTATGTATGTGTCCCAGAAGTTCAACAGTCCTGCTCCCGGCTGTATAGGCACTTCTTTTATTAAAAACGGTGTTTTATACATCAGGATCTGTCTCTTCCAATTTGTTAAGTGTATCTTTGTAAAAAAGGCCTGTAGCAAACTGAGAATGAAGAGTCTCCTGACTGTAATTTAGCAGGCCTTCTAAAACAGCTCTGTAAGGATTACAATTTGAACTCTGCAACATTAGGTGGTCCCCCAGGGTAACATTAACTTGCGAAAACAAACTGGCTCTAGGGTAGTTGACAAATCCAACCTTTGCACCAGCAGCTATGTTAGTTCATCAGTATTCACTATTTTGCCCCTTGGGTGTAGAAGAGTGTTATTCAAGTCAAGGTAATATTCCCCATTTCCAGCTATGAGAAATTCTAGCGGCGCTACTTCAGAGAGGGCTGAGAGAGGTGGGACTTCAACGTATATACTTTTATCTACATTCATTTGAGTTAAAGGCACAGTAAACAGGTCCAGTTCAGATTTGACACACACTTTGGACATTCTGTGTACAAAAGTCATCTTTTCTTAAAAAATGTCTCTCTTCTTCTTTTTGCCTGCTTTATTTAGTCTTGTTCTTCTTCTTCTGACAATGTTTCGAAAATGCTGTAAAAATAGTTTGCCTTGCCTTTTTGACTGGCAGGCCCTCATGCAATCCCGGTGGTCTATTGCGTTTTGTCTTTCTCATTACTATTAAGCCCGTCCCCTCCTGCTTTTCTCGGACGCCACCAGCCGCACTTGATATAGCCCCGGTGATCACATCTTTTACAATATTTTTAGCATCGGATTTGATATGTGGTTTTGCAATGTCAAAGCCTTTTTTCAGGAGAGGTAAAGCTCTTCTAAACAACCTCTGAAATATACCTCCAATACCCCCACCATACATTACAGGGGATCCAGAGAATCCTGGTAATAAGATACCCACTTGGGTCTGGTAATATTGGATGTAAGGTGTCGGGTCCTGGTAAGACCTCATTGCTTCAGTCGTGCATACAATGCCTGACAGGTCTGAAATGCAACTTCACTATCGCCTTACCAAACTGAAATGGCACGTTTTTGTTCTGGTCTGTCTTTATTTCAATAGTCACTGTGTCAAAATGATTCTTGCTAACTGGGGCATAATGAGGTTTGTCATATGTGATAGTAGCAATTTTATTTGCTTGATCTACTATATGAACGCATCTCAAAATGGGCACGTAGCTGTCTCTGACTCTCTGATGACATACCATGTCACCATACACGTACAAAGTGTAAAATCCCGCCCTGATGTCAGCGGGGAAAGGAGCCTTGTAAGTTAATCCCCGAGTCTAATCAGGATGCGTTTCTAATATTCCACCCAGCTGTCCTTTTAAGCGTATAGTTTCATTCTTTTTGCCCGGAACCACGTAGACTATTCTTTCCACCGCATTATAACTGAATTTTACATGATTCTCAGAAGGGACAGTTCCCATTGCAACGTCTGTCAAAGTGGGTAGGCTTAAGGTTTTCGAATTCATAAAAGACAATACGTCGTGAATACCTTCATAATACCTGCAAGGAATGTAGTAATATTTCTTATCCCTGGAGCTGAAATGTAGAATTCGTTATCCGGTTTGTCTGTGGTATTGTGGGTACTGTATTTCTGCTAGACCGACTTCCCAAGAACCTTCTAATTATATGGGTTTAGCAAGCTTTGTCGTGAAATTGGAAATTGTGTTGTTAGGGAAAATGTCTGAGGAAACATTGCTAGGCAGAATCATAAAAAAACTTTTGCGCTCCATCGTATACCATTAGAGAATGATGAGCAGATTAGGGGCGGTCTGGATTTTATTGAACATCTTGGGCTTGGCTCTCTGGTATCCAGCTATAAAATTTTTCTGGGCACGCAAACCATTTGACTAAAATGAATCGTTTTTTGTACTTAACTTTCCTAGACAGTATTTTTTTGATCCTGCAAATGTCTGTGGAATTGACTTTAATTTTTTGCAATTCAGGGTCATAAAAGGATCCTATGATCTCTTCACCATCGTAATCTTTCAGTTTGTACACAGCTGGTGCCCTAGGTACATGCTCAGATACGGTAAAGATTTCATCTGAAAATGTTTGTTCATAACCTTTCGCAAAAGGATGTCTGGTTTTAGAAATCCTAACTGTATCTCCTACTTTGAACTTAAACAACGGTGGACCTGGGGGGTTGGCGACGTCATATGTTTTTGAAAATTTTCCTACAATTTAATATGTTTACATCAGAAAGAACAATTTTTATGCTTCGATGATAACTTTTGTTGTAAGAGTATACTAGATCCAACAATTTATTGATGTAGGTTCTCGTATTATACGCACTGAAATATTTTCACATTTTAGACTTTAGTGTGTGGTTAAATCTCTCCACCATGGATGCCTTTAATTAATTTCCTGTGGTGAAATGTTTTATTCCAATCTTCTTTAGCAGCTTTTGAAAATCTCGGTTGAAAAACTCTTTCTCCTTATCAGTCTGGAGCTTCTTTGGAGTTCTGCCGGCACTCAGAATGTCTTGGAAGGCTCTTGTCTCTTCTTTATCCACTTTGTTCTTCAGGGGCCGTACCCACGCATACTTGGAAAGTATATCGATACAGGTCAACAAATATTTATAACCCTGGTTATGCTTGGACGCATTTGTCATGTCTGCTAAATCCATCTGCCATTGCAAGTCTATATTACGTACATAAACCTTATTTCTCCTAAAATGCATTCTAGCAGGTTTATAAATTGTATAAGAATATTGACCAGATAACCAATCCGACACCTGATGGTCATTACTTTTCTGACCCGAAACCTCAAGAGCTCTTTTCAAAGAATCTTTTCCCCCAAAGCTGCTGGGATTTGCTGGGTTATCATAAACTTTTTTCATGTAACCCTCCATCATTGACAGTGAAAGAAAAATGTCAATGGTTTAAAAATCAAATGGTGCTTTATTGGTAATTTTCAAAACAATATTAAAATTCAGAGATGCTTTACCGATCACTTCAAAACATAATATTATAACTAAACAGACACGATTAAAAACATGTTATATCACAGGTACATTCAGTTCAGACACTTCTGATTTTTCCATAGGGGTGGGAATGGGGCATGCTAAGGGCTTGGTTTACGAAAGCCTCTCCCTAAAAGGAAGTGTTTAGAGATTATCAATTATGAAAGTTGTCCAACCGCCATATTACCCTTCCCCACCCATAGGGGTGGGACACATTTCATAAATCATATTTTCATAAATTATATTTTCATATTTTCATATTTCATAAGTCATAATTTGGGGCAGGGCTTAAGGTCATCAATCATCCCTTTGATAGCTTCTTTCTGGTATTACTACTCATGTTTTTCCAAGCTTTTCCGCTTGCATTAAGTCATGTATTAGTAATAATTATTACTCATATCTGCAGTACCACATAATTAATAATAATAATCTTTGTAGATAGATAGATAGATAGATAGATAGATAGATAGATAGATAGATAGATAGATAGATAGATAGATAGATAGATAGATACTTTTGTACGTATATACAGTACTTTTCCCGCTATTCAAAGCACTTTACATAGTGAGTTGGAAGCTGCTTCAAGCACCACTAATGTTCAGCATCCACCTGGATTTTGCGACGTCTCCAATTTGTGCCACACAACCACACATTACCTGTTAGGTGGTGAAGGGGTAAGGGATAGTTAGTCATTCAGATATAGGGGATGATTAGGGGGCCAGAATGACTAAGGTATAGTTGACAATTTAGCAAGGACAATGAGATACACACTACACTTACCTCAATTTTACGTCTCATCCGAAGGTTTTTTTACAGCTCAGTGCCCCTATCATTGAACTGGGGCATTAGGGTCCACATATAGACCAGAGGGTAAGCACCCCCTGCTGGTCTCACCAATACCTCTTTGAGCTGCAACCCAAGCTTTTTCTGGTTGATCTCCCATCCAAGAACTGGCCAGGCCCAAACATGCTTAGCTTCAGGTGGATTACATGTTCTGCAGTGCATGGTGTAATGACTGCTGGTCATAAAAATTAGACTTTTTTAGAGTGCAGAAATAGGCAATATGCCATGTGTCCCCCATATATTTAGAGCATAGTCATCTTTCAAAGACAAAAAAATCTAAATGAAAATAACACATCATATACCTACAAACTAAAGTCAGAAGATACATGGATTGCCTTATAGTAAAGAACCACACATAATTGAAAGTTTATTCCCATCTCTCAAGGAAAACTCTCTACTCTTCATAGAATAATAAATACGGCAGGGTATAACACCTAGCCTTTATGAAAACATTGGAGTTTTTTTTTAATTTTTAATCACAGTGTTCATAAGTTGTGGAACTTTACTTTTAATACAATATTGTATTATGGAAGGGCCCTAGGGTGATCCTATTTTTGCTTTCAGATTCTTTATTACATAGACTTTAGCAGAGTATCACAAATCCCCCATATAGCCCCAATATGTTTACTTTACCAGTCTGTCATAAAGATGCATTTGCAATCAGTAGTTTCCCTTATGGTCACTTTCAGGGTGGACAGTGGCTAAATACTTCTGCCTTTCTTTTATGTCTGTGACAAGGCAACAAGATACAGTGTCAAAATAAGCAAGAGAGAAATCTTATATGATTATTCATGCATTACAGATTAACTTAAGGTTCTTAATACACCTAAAATAGTAGCATATTAATGAGTGTATGCAAGGAAAATGTTCTGTGTAACCAAGACTCCATGTGCCTATCACATTCAGCATGTGTACCACAGACATGATCAGATAATATGACTCTTTCAATAATTGTAGTATTTATGTTTTTTTTTTTTTTAATATTTTTATTTTATTAATTTTCATTGTAATCATTCCATACAAACAGATCAATTAATAACCCAACAAATTTGAAGACTAATCAAACCCCACCCCTGAGAAGGAGAGCTTAGCTAAAGGAAAATTGCTTAAGGCTTTTTAATAAGGCAACATTAAACAAAAGAAAGGGAGAAGTAAATATCTATGTAAATAAGAGATGGAGAAGGGAGTTAAATGCGATAATAGTTATTCCTCTTATTCTAAAATAATATCGATTAAATCCTGCCATGTTTTGAAAAAATTTTGTAGAGATCCTCTAAGTGAAAATTTGATTTTTTCCAATTTCAAATAATATAAAACATCGGTTTCCCACTGACTTATAAGAGGAGAATTAGGATTCTTCCAATTTAACAAAATAAGTCTGCGTGCCAAAAGTGTAGTGAATGCAATCACAGTTTGCTAGTCCTTCTCCAATTCAAGTCCATCTGGAAGAACACCGAACACAGCTGTTAATGGGTTAGGAGGGATTGTGATACCAAGGCTGTCTGAGAGGCACTTAAAAATTTTTGTCCAAAATGATGTTAGTTTGGTGCAGGCCCAAAACATGTGACCCAGTGAGGCAGGAGCTTGGTTGCAGCGCTCGCAGGTTGGATCCTGCCCTGGAAACATTTTGGACAGTTTTAAGCGAGACAGATGGGCTCGATATATAATTTTTAGTTGAATAATTCTATGCTTTGCGCATATAGAACTCGAGTGAATTCTCTGCTTTGCTACCTTCCACTCCTTTTCTGATATATTGATTAAGAGATCTTCTTCCCAATGTCCTCTTGGATCTTTGAAAGGTAGGGACTCTAATAAGATTTTATATATTGTGGAAATAGTGTTTGTTTCCTTGAAATTGAGCAGTATTTTTTCCAGCATTGTGGAGGGTGCAAGGTGGGGGAAATCGGGCAATTTCTGTTTAACAAAATTTCAAATTTGAAGATAGTAAAAGAAATGTGTAGCTGGGAGGTTGAATTTTGAACTTAATTGTTCAAAAAATGTAAATATGTTGTCTATATAAAGATCTGTGAGCATTTTAATCCCAAAACTTTTCCAGGTATTAAAAACTGGATATACTTGCAAAGGTTGAAAGAGGTGGTTCTCTTGCAGGGGTGCCACTGATAAAAGATTTTCCATCTTAAAATGCTTTCTAATTTGGTTCCATATTCTGAGTGAGTAAAGCACAATTGGGTTATTAGTATATTTGCGATAACTTTCATTTATTGGAGAGCAGAGCAGGGAATATAAAGAAGTATTACAGGATTTTACTTCTATTGCGGACCAAGCCTGTGTATGTTCATTTATTTGTGTCCAGGTTTTTATGGCTTGTATGTTTGCTGCCCAGTAATAAAACTGAAAATTAGGTAAAGCCATGCCACCTTCTGCCTGAGGTTTTTGTAGGGTCGCTCTTCGAATACGTGGGTGTTTTGAGTTCCAAATGAATGAGGTTATTATTGAATCTAACTGTTTAAAAAACGATTTATTGATATATATTGGAATGTTTTGAAACAAAAAGAGAAGTTTAGGAAGGATATTCATCTTAACAATGTTAATTCTTCCGGCTAGAGTGAGATGAAGGGTTGACCATCTATGCAAGTCTTGCTTAATTTTTTCCTTACAGACGCCAAAATTTTGTTGATAAAGAGCTTTATGTTTACTTGTGATATTTACCCCTAGGTATTTAAACTGATCTGCTATGGTAAAAGGTAGGGTGTCTAATATAATATTATATGCTTGTGAATTCACTGGAAAGAATATACTTTTATTCAGATTAATTCTAAGACCAGATATCTTTTGAAATTCTGTTAGTGCTGTTAAAACAGCGGGGACAGTGTTTTCTGGGTCTGATATATATAAGACCATATCATCTGCATATAGAGAAATTTTCTGTTCCAGTCCTTCTCTGACAATCCCCTTTATCTGATAAGAATTTCGGCAGTGAAACGCCAGTGGTTCAATAGCGATTGCAAACAACAGTGGCGACAAGGGACATCCTTGTCTGGTACCACGTTCTAGTTTAAAGTAGTCTGAGCAAATGTTATTAATACAAACTGAAGCTTCTGGATTGGTATACAGTAGTTTGATCCATGCACAAATATTCGGGCCAAACCCAAATTTCTCCAATGCAGTGAATAGGTAATTCCATTCAATCATATCAAATGCTTTTTCTGCGTCTAATGATAGTAATATCTCTGGGGTGTTTGATTTTGCTGGTGAATATATAACATTAAACAAGCGTCGGAGATTTGAAGATAGGTGTCGGCCTTTAATAAATCCAGTTTGATCTTGTGATATTACCGAGGGCAGCACTTTCTCCATCCTTCTAGCTAGGATTTTTGAGAGTATCTTAACATCATTATTCAGGAGTGAAATTGGTCTGTATGATGCACATTGTAACAAGTCCTTATTTTGTTTAGGAAAGATGGTGATTAATGCTTGTCGAAATGTTTGAGGTAGTATTTGGTTGTCTCTAGCTTCTGTAAATGTTGCCAATAAGAGGGGAGCTAGCTGAGTGGAGAATTTCTTATAAAATTCTACGGGGTAACCATCAGGGCCTGATGATTTCCCGCTTTGTAGTGACTTTATAGCATCTAATAATTCTGTTAGCGTTAGAGGTTTATCCAGTTCCTCAGCACTTAAAGCATCTATTTGTGGTATCTGTGAAGTATCCAGAAATGCATTAGATTGTGTGTTGTCTTCTTTGAGCTCAGTGGAATATAAAGACTTACAGTAATCTCTAAATGTGTGCATCATTTTATTATGGTCGATGATTTCTTCTCCATTCTTGTTGGTGATTACTGGTATTGCATTGTGAACTTCTTGTTTATGAATTTGTTGAGCTAAAAGCTTATTAGCTTTTTCTCCGTGTTCATAGTAATGCTGTCTAGACTTATAAATAAGTTGTTCAGTTTCTTTAGTTGTTAAGATGTTAAGTTCTGTATGTAGGGCCTGCCTTTTCCTGTGGAGAACTTCATTTGGACACCTGGCTTGTTCTTCATCTATTCTAGTAATTTCATTTCTTAGCTCTGACACTTTCTTGGTTTCTAATTTATTTCTGTGGGAAAGATATGAAATAATCTGTCCTCTTAAGAAGGCCTTTAGAGTTTCCCAGAGTGTTCCTACAGAAACCTCTGTGGACGTGTTTGTCTCTAGGAAGAAGCTGATTTGTTTGGATATAAATTCTGTGCAGTTCTCGTCTGCCAATAAAAGAGGGTTAAGACGGCATCTGCGAGGTGAGTGTGAGGGGCTTATTGATTTTAGCTCCAAGACTAGAGGGGCATGGTCAGAGATAACAATTGTGTCATATTTGCATGATTTAATTGTAGGCAAGAAATTATTATCTATTAAAAAAATAATCAATTCTTGAGTAGCTATAATGCACTGGTGAGTAGAACGAATATGTTCTTGAGTTTGGGTTAAGAAACCTCCAGGGGTCTGATAAGTTGTGATCATTCAAAAACTGTGTAATTATCTTTGCAGTATTAGATGTCGTCCCCCCTGTCACAGGAGTCCTATCTAAGAGTGGATTTAAAACACAATTAAAGTCCCCAGCCATTATAATTTTATGAGTGTTCACATTGGGAATGGATGCAAATAGATTTTGCATGAATTCCTTATCATCAACATTGGGTGCATAAACATTTATCAAAATCATTTTACTGTTATATAAGTTGCCCATGACCATCACATATCTCCCTTCAGGGTCCGACACTACATCTGATGCTACAAATGGAACTGTTCTATGTATGAGAATTCCCACCCCTCTAGTTTTCTTTATAAAGCTAGAATGGAACATTTGGCCAGTCCAGTCTTTTTGTAATCTGAACTGATCCTTGGTTAGTAAGTGGGTCTCTTGTAAAAATAGTATTTTAGCGTTTAAGCCTGTTAGGTGAGAGCATACTTTCTTTCTCTTTAATTCGTGATTCAGGCCTTTAACATTCCAGCTCACAAAGTTAACTGTCCCATCATGGAGACATTGATTCTGAGTTTTTAATGTCATTTTATAGTTTTAATTGGTAATATGTCAGTTTTAATTTTAGTTTCAAGATTCCCCATGAGTTATTGCATTTTAGCCTATTGTTGCATTGATATTTATAATTATAAGAATTACAAGAATAGATTAGATATAGCCTGCTCTCCTTCTCTCCCCCCTTTATCCCCCCACCCCCCCATTTTGCCTCCCCACATGAGGCTAGATCCCACTTCGCGATGTTCCAGTCCTCTGACATAGGAAGAGACAGAGCACGTCCAAAACAAAACAAACCCCACCCTGCAGCGGCGTTACAGAATTAATAAAGAGATATCTTTTGCAGTTAAATTCTTAATACTATCTGCCGAAAATGTTCTCATTAACAATATTTAAGCTTGAAATAATCTTCAGCGCTTTTAAGTTAAGATATTAAGATTAAAAAAAGAAAAAGAAACAACCCTGGGAATGATTTTAAAAACTAGTCTAGGATAAACCTGGTAATTCCTACTGTAATAGTATAATGGTAATAGTATAAATAGTAGAAAAAGCAATAAACCAAGGGTATGAAGTTAAACAGTCTACTTTAAGGTATAGTAAAATAAAAAAAAGAAAAAAAAAAAAAAAGAAGAAAAAAAAAATGAATCCTACTTTAATTACTTCCACATTTTCACACTCACGTCTATAACTCTATAACTCTGATTAAAACATAAACATATAAAGTCCAGATAAAGAAAAGGAAAAAAAAAAGGGATGTATAATTATAATACCAGTCTCTTTAAACATGGATCCAGAGAGCAGATCATAGGTCCTTCCCGTGCCTTGATAGAATACGGCTCCTTATTAACTTTCAAAAAGTGTCGGAAACAGCTTCTTTAGTTCCTTTTCAGCTTCTTCTTTGCTTATGAAAATATAATGTTGATCTTGAACTTCCACTTTCAGTTTGGCGGGATACAAGAGGCTGTATTTGATATCGGCTTTCCGTAGCAACTTTTTAATGTCGATGTAGGATCTGAGTTTTGCAGCTGTTGATGGTGAGAAGTCGGGAAAAATACGAATAAGATTATTTTCGAATATAATCTCTTACTTGCGTCTGAGAAGTGCCATCACATCAAGCTTACATCGTAGTCGCTCGAAGTGGACAATAAAAGACCTAGGTTTAAAGGCGCTTGGTATCTTTGTGCGATAAGCCGTGGCTATCTCAATGTCGAGTTTAAAGTCATCTCCAATTATTTTAGACAGTAATTCTACTGCAAATTTCACTGGGCTTGAGCTTGAGCTTTCTCGTTTCTCAGGTATACCCTCAATTCTTATATTATTTCTTCTGCACCCATCCTCCAGGGCTGCAAGTCTGTCTCCAAGTTTTTTGCATTCGGAGTTCGCAGCTGTGGCTTTTTCATCGGCGTTAGACGCCAGTTGTTCCGCTGTTTCAACTCGAGCCGTGAGTCCCTGCTTAACGTCTTCCAGCTGATCTGAAACATCATTAATATGGTCATCAATCATTTTCAGTTTGGAATTAGTTTCTTCGATGTGTTCCACTAATTTCTCCAACATGCCTTTAAAGTTCACATCAAAACGTTTAAATAGACGCGTTTCCTTATCTTTGTTATCTTTCTTGAGCTCAATGGTCACCTTCTTAAGATCATTCATGTTATCTTTCTTAAGCTCATTCTTAAGCTCATTCATGGCCGTAACCATGGCAGTGGCCAGTGTAGCGATCATCTCTTTCAGTTCGGACAGTTCGCTTCGGCTTTCGTGCTCCGCGGGTGGAAATGCAGCTCCTGTTACAGCAGGCGCTGCAGGCTCGCGATGAGTAGATGAGAGCACATCCTGCAGAGCCCTTTCTAGTCTCGAATGATCCTCAGAAATCGGCGATCCATCGCAACCTGTATCACTTGCACCTTCGCTCCCATTTTCACTCTCGACTGAAGACGATACAATGAAGCGGGGTCCCAGGAATTCTGCGCATTCGTCTGCCTGTTCCAGGTCAGTCTCCGTGAGGCCATACCTTGCACTTGCACTCAGGCCGGAAGTCTGTCCAGACTTTGATACAGCTTTAAGTTTCTTTTCCGGTTCTTTCTGACTTTTCTTCTTATTACTCATGCTTGTATATTGTAGTGGAAGTTCCTTGGTCGTGTTAAATACAGGATACCTCTAAATAATATGAAATACGTGGGAAAATATGCTGCTGCTAGCGGAGCTCTGTTTCAGACGTCCATCTCCTATAAACGGACGAAACCAATTTATGTTTAATAAGTTGATCTTCTTCTTCTTTTGGCTGCTCATGTAAGGCGTTGCTACAGTGGATCATCCTCTTCCATATCTTTCTGTCCTCTGCATCTTGTTCTGTTACACCCATCACCTGCATGTCCTCTCTCACCACATCCATAAACCTTCACTTAGGCCTTCCCCTTCCCTGGCAGCTCTATCCTTAGCATCCTTCTCCCAATATACCCAGCATCTCTCCTCTGCACATGTCCAAACCAATGCAATCTCGCCTCTCTGACTTTGTCTCCCAACAGTCCAACCTGAGCTGACCCTCTAATGTACTCATTTCTAATCCTATCCATCCTCGTCACACCGAACGCAAATTTCAGCATTTTTAACTCTGCTACCTCCAGCTCTGCCTCCTGCTTTCTAGTCAGTGCCACTGTCTCCAACCCATATAACATAGCTAAATATGTGGACAACAATACAAATTTCCATGTTTAATAAGTTGATATTCTATAATATATAGTGCGGCTGGTCACGTGGCTGACATGTGCTTTGCAAACACTAGAGGCTGTTGAGAGTTTTTGGTCTGTTCTGTGGTGTGAGATTTAAATAAAAAAATACATTTTGCTCTTAAAAACTTGGGTTTTGGTTGCCGCTAAGGAACCGTGTAGGAATTTTTAAAGCTTTTTAAACTTTTTTCCCTTTAGAAGAGTTTTTTTTTTTTGCTTTTTTTTCTCCTGCACAAGAGCAAAAGTAGCTGGGTGTTTGGATGCGCGCTTGGAAAAGTTACTTGTACGTGTACATGTTCTTGTTATCTGTATTTGTTAAACTATCATCGAGGAGGCAGGATAGAAAGCAGCAGCAACTGATATCGGCATTTGTAAGCAAATAACCGCGTCATTGTAACAGCGATTCCTTAGTTTAAAAGAAAAGAAAAAAAAAAGTGATGTCAAAGCAGTAAAGGTGAAGGCTCAGCGGTGCGCAGGTAAGCGGCCAGCGTTAAGACGCCGATCAGGCACAAGGGTCTGTAGGAGCAGATAAGGTAGTAAAGTTTTATTAATTTGTTTATTTTAGATTGAACAGTCCTTAGTGGTCCAGAGGTAGAGCAGTTAAGCAGAGAGTGGAGAGCTTATAAGTAAGAGGAGCGCAAAGTTAGGAGGAGAGACAGAGAAAAGTAAAGTTAACCTCATAGAAAGACAAATAGCAGGCAGCTAAAAGAGAGAACAGTACAGGAGCTTAAGGGGAAAAGGTAAAATAGCTGTAGCAGATCTTAGTGTTACCATTTAAATTAAGTTTATTTAATTTTAAGAAAAAAAAGTTAAGGCAGTTTTACTAATCCCACATCAGATTTTAACAATGAGGCCAGTGCAATTCTAGTCCTATTGGATGTTGGACTTTTTAGATAATGGCTTGGAAGAGCCAGATGTCTATGGAGGGCTACATCTGCAGGAGATGCCAGCTGATCCAGCACCTAGAGCTCAGGATTGCTGAACTGGAGGAGGAGTTGGCTGACCTGCATTGTAATAGAGAATTGGCGCAGGAGGAGATTCCAGACCAGACAGGTAGAAATAGCTGGCTAACGGTCACAAGTTGTAAGGTAAATGGTGCACACTGTCCGGGGGCATCAACCCCAGAATTAGAAGTGTCAAACCATTATCATGTCATAGCGGAGCTGGACGGTGAATTTGATAATTCTGAGGTGGTAGGCAGGGATGAGGAGCCCCAGCTGGCCACCTCAAAACCAGTTCCCTAAAAGAAAGAGGTAGTGATAGCTGGGGACTCAATCATTAGGGGGATTGAAGCACAGGTCTGCTCCAGAGAGAGAGAGAGTCTCACACGGTGTGTTGCCTTCTGATTGCACAGGTGGGAGACCTCCCTGGAAGGGTGGATAGGCTCTTGGCCAGAGTGGGGGTGGATCCAGTTGTCATTGTCCATGTTGGAACAAATGACATACATAAGGGTAGTCTGTCAGTTCTGTGAAATTCATAGAGTTAGGTGCCAAGCTGAGGAGCAGAACTGACAAGGTAGTCTTCTCCGAAGTTCTGCCCGTGCCACGCACCAGTCCAGGGAAGATTGGGGAGATTAGAAGGCTTAACGTGTGGCTCAAATCTTGGTTGCAGGGTAGAAGGGTATAGGTTTATGGGATGGGACCTGTTCCACCGTGACGGGTTACATCTGAACTGGAGGGGCACCAATGTATTGGGGAGGTGTATGTGTAGGCTATTCGAGGATTGTTTAAACTAGGGAATGGTGGAACAGGGAGTTTAGGACAGGCCAGGTTTAGATCTATACAGGGAGGAACAAACAACAGTGTAGAAATAAAAATGCATAGTAATGTGAATTCTAAGCAAACATTTAAATGTAGAAGGAGTAACACATTAAAAATAGCTTGCCTTAATGCTAGAAGTATCCAAAATAAGGTAAGTGAGTTGGAGTTGTATGTAGCAGAGCATAATTATGATATTATAGCAATAACAGAAACCTGGCTAAATAACAAAGATGGGGATGAGTGTAACATAGAAGGATACACATTTTTTTAGGAAGGATAGACAGAACAGAAAAGGAGGTGGTGTTGCTGTTTATGCCAAACAGAATTTAAATGTAATTCCTCTTCAGTTGGATGATGAGCCCCATCTTATTGAGGACATGTGGCTTCGTCTGGAAAATATTGGGGAAAGAGGTCTTATTTTAGGAGTGTGTTATAGACCACCCAATTCAGATAGTAATTTCAACACACATCTTTTTTTGTAATATCAAAAAGGCAAGTTCACAGGGAGATATTATAGTCATTGGGGACTTTAATTATCCAAATATTAACTGGGATAGATAACCTTGCAGATGGAGGAGCACAAGAGCAGGAGTTTTTAGAAGTAATTAGTGACTGTTTTTTAAGACAGCATGTTAAAGCACCAACACGGGGTGAAGCCTGTCTGGATTTAGTATTTTGTAATAATCAAGATAGAATTGAGGGTGTAGAGGTGATTGAACCACTAGGGTCAAGTGACCATAATGTAATACAATTCTCAGTATTTTGTAAGAGTGCAGATGCAAAGACTAAAATTGTTAAGTTGAACTTTGGTAGGGCTAATTTTGACCAGATGTGATAATGTCTAAGTAGGAAACACTGGGATAAGCTTTTAAGTGTGGAGACAGTCGAGGAGCAGTGGAACATGTTTAAAAATGTTTTAAATGTAATGCAGGACAGATACATACTAAAATTTGGAATTAATAGGAAAATAAAAAAAACTCCATGGTGGATTAATAAAGATTTAAAAAAGAAAAAAAAAACTTCTTTATAAGGCATATAAGACTATTGACTGCAAAGTGAATCATAGAGCGTATGAGAACATGAGGACAACCATTAAGAAAGATATCGGGGAGGCTAAAAGACAGTTGGAGAGGAATATAGCAGATAAGGTGAAAGAAGACCCAAAAAGATTCTTTCAGTATTTTAATAGTAAAAGAACAGTCAAGAAGGAGGTCAAGTGCATCAGAAATAGTAAAGGTGAATTAAAAGATACAGACAATGAAATAGCAGATGCCCTAAACTTACATTTTTCTGAGGTGTTTACAAGTGAGCAAATGGATAACCTCCCAGAGGTAAACGCGACTACTAAGGAGCTACTGAGGGATTTGGAAATTGTAGAGGGAGAAGTGCTGCTCAGATTAAATAAGTTAAAATCAAACAAATCACCAGGACCAGATAATATTTATCCTCGAGTTCTTTAAGAGGCTAGTGAGTACATATACAGTATAAACCCTTGACACATATTTTTAGGAAGTCACTGCGAACTGGAAAGATTCCGAAGGACTGGATACTGGCAAATATCATCCCGTTATATAAAAAGGGTGACAGGGCAGATCCAAGCAACTATGGGCCAGTAAGCTTAACATGCATCACATGAAAATTAATGGAAGGAATTATTAAGGATAAGATTGAGCAACACCTGGCAAAGACAGGAGTTATTCTGAACAGTCAGCATGGGTTCAGAAGAGGGAGGATGTATTTTACTAACATGCTGGAATTCTATGAGGAGGCAACAAAATGGTACTATCAAAGTGGAGCATATGATATTATCTATCTTGACTTTCAGAAAGCATTTGATAAGGTGCCACATGAGAGGTTGGGCATCAAATTAAAAGAAGTGGGAGTTCAGGGTTATGTTTTTAGATGGGTGCAGAATTGGCTCAGACAAAGGAAGCAGAGGGTGATGGTGCGAGGAACCTGTTCAGAATTGGCCGATGTTAAGAGTGGTGTTCCACAGGGGTCAGTGCTAGGGCCGCTGCTATTTTTAATATATATAAATGATTTAGATAGGAATATAAGTAACAAGCTAGTTAAATTTGCAGATGATACCAAGATAGGTGGATTAGCAGATAATTTGGAATCCGTTATATCATTACAGAAGGATTTGGATAGCATACAGGCATGGACAGACTTGTGGCAAATGAAATTTAATCTCAGTAAATGTAAAGTATTACGCATAGGAAGTAAGAATGTTAGGTTTGAATACATAATAGGTGGTCGGAAAATCGAGAGTGCACCTTATGAGAAGGATTTAGGAGTCATAGTGGACTCTAAGCTATTGACTTCCCGACAGTGTTCGGAAGCCATTAAGAAGACTAACAAAATGTTAAGTTATATAGCACAGTGTGTGGAGTACAAGTCCAAGGAGGTTATGCTCAACCTTTATAATGCACTGGTGAGACCTCATCTTGAGTACTGTGTGCAGTTTTGGTCTCCAGGCTACAAAAAGGACATAGCAGCGCTAGAAAAGGTCCAGAGAAGAACGACTAGGCTGATTCCAGGGCTACAGGGGTTGAATTATGAGGAAAGATTAAAAGAGTTGAGCCTATACAGTTTAAGAAAAAGAAGTTTAAGAGGTGACATGATTGAAGTGTTTAAAATTATGAAGGGAATTAGTACAATGGATCGAGACTGTTATTTTAAAATGAGTTCATCAGGAACACGGGGACAGAGTTGGAAACTTGTTAAGGGTAAATTTCGCACAAACATTAGGAAGTTTTTCTTTACACAAAGAACAATAGACACTTGGAATAAGCTGCCAAGTAGTGTGGTAGACAGTAAGATTTTAGGGACTTTCAAAACTCGATTTGGAAGAAATAAGTGGATAGGAATGGCAAATTTTGTTGGGCTGAATGGCCTGTTCTCGTCTAGAGTGTTCTAATGTTCTAATAATAATTCTAAGTAATTCTAAGTAAAGATGGCGCCGACTGGTGTGGCTGGCTGTCTGCTTGTCTAGCTAATCTATGTTTTAACTTCGTTTTTCTGTATTAGTTTATCTCAACGGCCACTGTCCTACGATCGTGATTCTTTACTTAACATATTTTCTTGCTTGCATTCCTCTAAATTTTCATCTCCTGATGGGATATTATGTGAACCTACACCTTTGTTTTATTCATCTCCTGACTTCTTCACCTGGACGCCGGTGTTCACCTGTATCAGTGAGCTGAATGCCTCTCGGTGACACAAACGCACCCACCGCCGCTGTGGAATAAGAGCCGGTATTACTATTAAACAACGCCGACTCAAGTCGCAGAGTTGGATTCCCGATGCCTGTGAGTTGTCTATGACCCATCTTCTCCTGCACAGGACTCCATCCCTGGTCCATGGTCACTGGATACCGGATTTAATTTCTCCATCTCAAGGCGGCATCACTCTTCCTCTGTGTGCTCTCGGGGAGTAAATGCTGCTAATCTTCGCACGTTCACCTGTGCTCATCTGGCAGCGAATTATTCTACTTCCATCAAGGCTGCTCTTTTGAGCGTGAGATCAGTGTCTAATAATACTTTTATTCTGCAAGACTTTATCTCAAATAAACTGGATTTCTTTTTCATTACTGAGACCTGGATTGTAAATGGTGACTCTTCATGTTTTACTGACTTGATACCATCAGGTTATTCATTTTTAAACTCTCCTCGGCTGACTCATTGTGGTGGGGCCATTGCCACTGTTTTTAACAGTATGTTCTTGTGTCGGAACCTTACAAGGGGTCCGTTTAGCAGCTTTGAACTGCAACTTTTCAAAGTGTGCAGCTCCCCTTCTTTGTTGTTTGCTGTGGTTTATAGACCTCCTGTAATTAATGATATCTTCATTTCTGAATTCTCTGATCTCCTGGCTGATATTACCCTCTCCCATGACAAAGTATTTTTTATTATATAGTTTTATATAACATTACTTCTATTTTTTTATATATATAACATTACTTCTATTTATTATGTATTTTATTTTATGTTCATATATTTTATTTCTATTTAGGTTTTATGTTAATTTGTTTTGTTTTTCTTTTATTCTATTATTGTAAAGCACTTTGGCCACAGCATTACTATGTTGTTTTAAATGTGCTATATAAATAAATTGACATTGACATTTAATGTTGGTGATTTTAACATTCACGTTTGTTGTCAATCGAAACCTTTGGTTAATTACTTTTTATCACTATTAGACTCATTTGATTATATCCAGCATATTAATACGCCAACTCACTCTTTCGGTCACACCATTGATCTCGTTCTTACGTGTGATATTTCAGTTAATAATATTGATTTATGTGATGTTTCGTTTACTGATCACTTTTCTATAATGATGGATTTGAATATTACTGTTGATGTTACTCCTATTAGTTGTGCTCCACGCTGTTCTTGCTTTTTAAATTCTTCTATTACAGTAATCCCCCGCTATATCGCGGTTCAGCTGTTGCACCCCCACTACATTGCGGATTTATTAATATTATTATTATTAGTAGGGGGCTCTGCCCCCTGCTTGCTTCGCTCACCCACCCCCGGGTTTGGTTTACCGGATAAACAATTTAAAGAAATTGTTATTTTCATGGGAATTGTTACATATGCATTATTTTCATTTTTACTTTAAAACTTTTGTAAAACTATATTTGTCCTTTATTTCCTGCCCCGGGCGTGTTTAAATCTCTCGTGGCACTTATAACGCTGCTCGCGTTGTGAAGGGGGGGTCTGAACGCACGCTAAAGAGATGCTGCTGGCCAGCTGTATGTTGTGCTTGTCACGCTTTGAATCAATCACTTAAAAGCCTTGTTCAGCAGCTGTCCTTTTGCCACTTTGCGTCTTTGCCGCTTGCTTTGTGAAGGGGGGGAGCTGAACGCATGCTAAGCAGAAGTGGATGGATCAGCTATTGGCTTTGTGTTGCTTATGCCAACATGCCTGTTTTGCTTGTTGCACTTCACGTTGTGAAGGAGGAGGATGGGTGAGGGTTGATCACACGCTAAGGAGAAGTGCTTGGATCATCTGCTGGCTTTCTGCAGCCGCTGCTGGCAAGCTGCGTGTTCTGCTTGTCGTTGTTTTAAGAGCTGGGAGCACCTAAAGTTTGTTTGCCAAAAGCATTCCAACAACTGCTAGGTTAGATGTCAGTGAACTTGTTTTAAATTGTTTGTAAGTAGGGCGTGATGTGCAAAAGTCACCGTCTCACAGGTTTTGCTTCTTAAGGTTGAAATGTCTAGTCTTGCGTGTCGTCAAAGTGTCTCTCTGAGATGATCTGGTCTTGATCGCTTCACTTAACCCCCCCAGGTCGCTGAACCCCTCCTGCCACTTTGTGTCTCTCCCGCTCGCGTTGTGAAGGGGGGGAACTGAACACATGCTATGCAGAAGTGGACGGATCAACTACTGGCTTTGTGCTGCTTTTGCCAAGATGCCTGTTCTGCTTGTCGTTCTGCGCGTTGATCATTTAAAAGCCTGTACAGCAGCTGTTCTTCTGTCTCACTGTCTTGTCTTGTGTGATATTAAAATGTTTTATAATAGAGAGATGTTACTCATATCCTTAACCCGACATCCACATATCATGTGTTTACAAAGTGTGTTTTAATAAGTTTACATGTGTTTAAAGAGTGTGGGATGGTTATTTTAAGGCTTAAACTATAAAAAAAAAAGTTTATTTATATGGTCTTTCTATTTTCACCTATCGCTGATGGGTCTGGAACGTAACTTCCGCGATAGGCGGGGGATCACTGTATATCCAATTTTAAAACCATATTCTCTGGTCTTGGTGTACATGTCCAATATGATGGTATCGATGATTCTGTCTTAGAATTTAATTCTTCTTGTAAAGACTCAATTGCTCTGCTCAAGATATGCTGTAATAAGGGAAGACCTGCTCCCTGGCTAAGTGAAACTACGCAATTGCTGCGCCATGCCTGTTGAACTGCAGAACGGCATTGGAAAAAAGATGAACTGATTGTTTCTAAACAGATTTTTAGAACTTCTCTATTCAACTTCCAGGTTGCCGTTAAGAAAGCTAAACATGATTTCTTCGCTGATTTAGTATCCCATCATTCTAAGAATCCTAGGGTCTTATTTAATTCAATTAATGCGGTCATTCACCCTCGTTCTGTGACGTGATTAAATAGTACTTTTCCTTCATATGAGCAGTTTCTTTCATTCTTTGTCAGTAAAATTGATACAATCCACTGTGGTATTGTTCCAACTGGCTATGAACGTCCTACTGTTAATCATGGCATTGTCTTGGAATCTTTTGATCTTGTCTCACTTTCACAGTTAAAAAGTACTATTGACACCCTTAAATCTACTCTCAGTCCTCTTGATATTGTACCAGCACGCCTCTTAGTTGAAGCCTTTGATGTTTTGGGTCCACCTTTACTATCCATTATCAATCATTCTATTAGTGAGGGGGTTGTGCCCTCATTTTTTAAACATGCTGCAGTGTGTCTCTGTCTAAAAAGGCTGAATTATATCCTGGAGCTTTAGCCAATTTTTGTGCGATTTCCCAATTACCATTTCTGGCTAGAATATTAGAAAGAATTATTTATAATCAATTGGTTGATCACCTTAACTCCAATAATTTATTTGAGATCTACCAGTCTGGCTTTAGGCGTTATCATGGTGTTGAGACAGCCCTCCTTAAAGTATTCAATGACATCTCTATTATTACTGACTCGGGTGGCGCTGCAGTCCTTGTCATCCTTGACCTGTCCGCTGCCTTTGACACTATTGACCATGAGACATTGCTGTTGCGGCTTGCACATCTTGTTAGGCTTAAAAGAGCTGCTCTTAACTGGTTCAGGTCATATCTAATTGGTAGACCCTTTTCAGTGACTTTAAATTCCACTTTTTCATCTACTGCTCCTCTTAAATGTGGTGTTCCTCAGGGATCCATTTTGGGTCCTATTTTATTCTGTGTATACCTTCAACCTATTGGAGATATTTTTAGGAAATTTAACATTTCTTTTCACTGTTATGCTGATGATACACAGGTTTATATTCCTGTCTGCAACTCTGCAATGAATCAACTACACAACTGTCTTTTTGAACTAAGATCCTGGATGGCTAATAATTTTCTTGATCTGAATCAAAATAAAACGGAGGTGCTTATAGTGGGTCCATCAGCTAAAGTCCAAATTGGTCTTGGACTTCTCGGCTCTTTCTTTGTCTTTTGCAAACCTCAAGTCCGCAATCTTGGTGTTATCTTTGACAGTAACCTCTCTTTTGAGAAACAGATTAACACTAGAATTACCAGAGTCTACGAAAAAACTCATAGATCCGGCCCACCTTAAAACCATTCTCACCTCTCCATCAGCGTCTTTTGTTTTCTAAATGTACCGATTAAGATGAGCAGCAAGAAGCCGGCTATTCCATCCCCCACTGTCGCAGAACATTCACTAAGTTTTCCCAGCTCATGCCTTGTTTGATTATCTGGGAGTGACTGAACTGCTGGAGTTTTACAGTGGAAATAATAGATCGTTATTTGGAACACACGCATTTCATGTGTGTTCCATTTCTACAGTAATCTGTGTAAACACATTGTTAAAACAGAAACTTTTTCATATTTTAGTAATAAATGTTACAAAATGTAGGCATAAACTATATAATGTGTGAAGCCTGATGTCCAAACATCAGGCCCTGCTGTGCCTTAGAGACCTGAGTTCGATTCCCTGCTGGGGAGGAAGTGTTTTTTTTTTTCTTTGTAACCTCAAACGGACATAAAATTTATAAATTGGTATGCACTGTACAGTAATCCCTCGCTACTTCGCGGTTCACTTTTCGCGGATTCACGACTTCGCGGGTTTTTAAATACAAGTGATTGCCCGCCTATCGCGGAAGTTATGTTCCAGACCCATCAGCAACAGGAGAAAATCCGCGATATAGAAAGACCATATAAATAAACATTTTTATAGTTTAAGCCTTAAAATACCCATCCCACATGCTTTAAACACATGTAAACTTATAAAACACACTTTGTTAACACATATGATATGTGGATGTCGGGCTAAGGATATGAGTAACATCTCACTATTATAAAACATTTTAACTTCACGCAAGACAAGACAGTGAGACAGGAAAATTGGTGATGTACAAGCAGCACAAAGCCAGCACAAAGTCCACTTCTCCTTAGCGTTCATTCAGCTCCCCACCCCCTTGACAATGCGAAGTGGCAGGAGCGTACTGCGCTTCCGGGGAGGAGGGGTTTGAGCGAAGGTGCGTTCAGCTCTCACACACCCACACACACACACACACACACACACTCCTCCTCCTCCTTCCGAATGCGCAGAGTGACAAGCAGGCATTTTGGCAGAAGCAGCACAAAGTCCATTTCTGCTCAGAGTGAGTTCAGCTGCCTCCCTTCACAAAGCGAGTGCAGACACATTGACGTCTGATCGCTGCGTGCAGTGTTGGTCTGAGGTGTTTAAGAATGTAGAAAGTGTTTAAGAGCATAGGAAGTGTTTATAAGAGCATGGGAAAGGTTAACAAGAGAGTGAGAAAGGTTTATAAGAGCGTGGGAAGGGTTTATAAAGCCTTAAAATATGTATAAATAATAAAATAAATATAGGTCGCTACTTCGCGGATTTTCACCTATCGCGGGGGGCTCTGGAACGTAACCCCCGCGATAGGTGAGGGATTACTGTAAATCGTTAAGTTTAAAATGTCAATCGCGGTTATTTCTGTTGATTAATTCATGCTTTTTTACTTAGAGTCAGAACAGGAGCTTATTCAGCTTATTCAGCTTCTGATCTGACTCTAACAGCAGCAGTATAAATTTACACCCAATCTGACGCTGTTTGTTTTCAAATAATATTGCATTACTTCGACAATGTTTTCTGATTGGTACTATTCGCATCATAAAATGATGTCTTCAAAACGTCACATATATTTGTCTCTTTTTTTTTTTAAATGTGCGTTGATCACCGCCAGCATGTTGTAGCACACAGCAACTGGCCACCTGCATGTTCTTGCGCGCACTGAATAAGACAGCGCTATATGCAATCATCAGATTCAAATGTTAACAGTTCACACACACGCAAGGATCGTCTTTCTTACATTTACAATGTGTGTACCTGTTACAATGTACACACTTCTGTCTATGCTGTGATTTCTATTACACGCCTGAAAGAAAGAGACAATATATGTGAAAACATCATCGCACTAATGCAATATTATTTGAATATGAACAGCGTCAGATCGGGTGTGAATTTAGGCGGGAACTGGAAATTCTCTGATGTGGAATCAATTCTGTATGGTTGTGGGCGTGGGTGTGAGTAGTGGACATAACTGGGAATTACTGTGAATGTGAGTGGTGTTTTGAGATAATGAATAGAGCTGCAAATTACAGGGAATTCTCAGATGTGGAATTCTCTGATGTGGCGAGATAAAACCTGACACACAAACATAGGTGAATCAGTTGTGCTTGATTAATATTTTGAGCAAACAGACACCGCAATGGCCACAGCTCTGTCACGAAAGAGGTTGTCCCCTTCGGAGGCTTTGGCTCTGCTGCAAGAAATGGATGATTGCGACTCAGACGGTGGTGAGGAACTTACTTTTGATATCGAGGAAGACGATGAGACAGACACAGAGGAGAGCCCAGATGAGGATTCTATATCAGAGAAAGAGAACAGAAGCCCTCCTCGCAAGAAACGCCCAGTCCAACATACTGTAAGAACAGCGCAGCTGCACCAGGCATAAAGGCAAAAGATGGCACCATTTGGATACAAAAATAAACGTGTAATGCCACGAAAAGTGCACACAGACACTTCAGTTCGCAAGCATTGATACGAGAATGCAGTCACTAGTACACTGCAGAGCTATAGCGCGCCTTTATGTGAAAACAGCAGTGTCAGATGGGGAGTGTCTGATGATTGCATATAGCGCTGAAGTTACTGCTCTTTACTATGCTTTCCTCTGCATGTCCTGGAGTACAAAAGAAACAGCATACAGCAACATGTGGGGACTGGCAAGATCGGGAAAAAAAACACACGGTCACTGATTACAAACCGCAAGATGTTATGCGAATGAATATGAATAATATGAATAATGTTGCATCCGTGCCACAAACTTTTCTGAAATGTACTATACAGGTCATAAAACGAATAATTCCAAATATCACACATACCTATGTCTCTGGGGTTTTTTTTTTGACCATAAGGTGCATACTAATTCAGAGTGAGTAGGAACACTCAATAAAACTGAATAAAAAGAAAATCAAGTGACGGTGAGATACGAAGAAGGCAGATTCACCAGCGTTTGTGTGTCAGATCCCTGGTTGCCATAGTATGTATCGTGATACACTGCAGAGCTATAGCGCGTCTTTAAGTGAAAACAGTACTTTCAAATGGGGGGGGGGGGGGGGTTGGGGGGGGGGGGAAGGATCCTGAATGCGACTGAGAGAATGAAAAGTGAATTAAAAAAAAAAAAACAAAACTAACCTTTACAGGTATCATAAATTACACCGGCTGTTACAGACTGAAATCAAATGTATGTTTTTATTCTAAAATAGTAAGAATAAGAGCAGCTCACTTCTCAAAAGGGAGTCGCGCAGGATCAAACTCGTGACCTTTTTATTCCCAGTCAGCAACTGATACTGTTGCGCCACAGCGGCAATCGGAGTAAATGTGTGTCAGTGTCGCACACTACTGTGGATTTTTTTTTCTGCAGTTATATTTTTGAATAAAAGTGCACTTGTTCTGTTATATTTGTACCTTTTGTGAAAGTGTTTCTTTTATATTTGGACTTCAGGCTTCATACATTATATAGTTTATGCCTACATTTTGTCATTTACTACTAGAATATGAAAAACGTTTCTGTTTTAAAAATGCGTTTACACAGATTACTGTAGAAACGGAACACACATGAAATGCGTGTGTTCCAAATAACAATCTATTATTTCCACTCTAAAACTCCACTTCACTCCCAGATAATCAATCAAGGCATGAGCTGGGAGAAGTTCATGCACGTTCTAAGTCGGTGGGAGGATGGAATAGCCGGCTGCTTGCAGCTTGTCTTTATCTGCACATTTAGAAGACAAAAGACACTGGCGGAGAAGTGCGAACGGATTTAAGAAGCGATTTAAGGTGGGACGGATCTACGAGTTTTTTCGTAGGCTCTGGTAAATCTAGTGTTAATTCTGTAGTCAAGAGTTGCTTTTTCCAGCTTCGTCTATTAGGTAAGATCAAGCCTTTTTTATTTTCTAGGGATCTTGAGAAAGCTACTCATGCTTTTATCTTTTCTCGCCTCGGTTACTGCAACTCGCTGGTGGTTCTGAGGCTAGGGATCTGCACTGGCAATCAGAAGGTTACCGGTTCAAATCCCGTAAATGCCAAAGGGGACTCTGCTCTGTTGGGCCCTTGAGCAAGGCCCTTAACCTGCAATTGCTGAGTGCTTTGAGTAGTGAGAAAAGTGCTATATAAATGTAAAGAATTATTATTATTCTGGGATTATCAGATCCCTGATATGCAGATTACAGTTGGTCCAGAATGCTGCCGCTTGCTTTCTGGTTGGGGCAAAAAAGTCTGATTCTGTTTCTCCAATATTAGCTTCGTTACACTGGCTCCCTGTCAGTTTTTGAATTGATTTTAAAATCTTGTTGCTAGTTTTTAAATCTTTACATTGCCTTGCTCCTGCCTGTTTATCTGAATTGTGTGCTTTACACCAGATATCCAGAGTGCTTAGATCTTCTGGTCAGTTGTCTCTTGTTGTCCCTTGTACCAAGTGCAAAACTAAGGGGGACAGGGCTTTTGCAGCTGCTGCTCCTCGCCTGTGGAACTCTTTACCTCATCACATAAAGGAGTCGTCTACAATTGAACTGTTTAAAACAAGATTAAAGACTCATTTCTATTCACTTGTATTCCGTGACCTTCAGTAATACTGATGGTTTCCTCATTTTGATTATGGAACATTACTTCTATTTATTATTTATTTTATTTATGTTCACTTATTTTATTTCTATTTATGCTATTTATGTTAATTGTATGTTTTTTTTCTTCTATTATTGTAACGCACTTTGGCCACAGCATTCCTATGTTGTTTTAAATGTGCTATATAAATAAATTGACATTAACATTGGGCTGATTTCCCTCTCATGCTGAGGCCTTGTGCTTTTTGATGAATGCTGAATAGGCACAGTTTCTGTCATAGACCCTTCTACTAATCTACTAATACAGTGTTTTATTTATAGATAGATAGATAGAACTTTATTTGTTTGGCTTTTTACATAAATAAATACATACATAAATATTTATATTTATACATACATAACGCATGTATACATACATAAGTATTTATACAAGTATATGAGTATTTATACATACATAAAATACATATATTTTAAATGAATACATACATAAATAGGTATATAAGTAAGTAAATAAATAAATATACACACAATTTTCGTCTGAACACACACTGGAATGACTATAAAGCAAGAAAATTTAAAAAAAAGAAAACTTCTGACTTGTTTGTCACTGTCACAGTGAAGCATTATGCAGACATTTTGCTGTTGATCTAAAAGAGCCCCAGTACCATTTCTTGACAAACTTCTGCTGAATAATTTGTGGCTGAATACCCTCAGTGTTAGTGTCTCACAGAGAGGATGTGCTGCATTTTTCCAAATGGTGTTCAGTTTTACTTTAATTCTGTCCTTCACTACTAACTCTAGGGGTTCCAGAGTGCGTTCTATAACTGAACTTGCCCTTTAAATTACTCTGACAAACTTAATTGTTGTCCTTGCAGACTTACAGCTTGTGATTAATATGCATGTAGGGATCCCTAATTCTTAGTTTATACTGGTTCTGACTTAGTATTATTTGAGTAAAGCATGAAAGATTTTCTAAATATGTGCTTAATCACAAAAAAGCTTGTCTTAATGTCTTACTTAATATTATATGTAGAATGTCTAAGCAAATCACACCAAAGAATTGTTTAAAAGTCCATCCTAAAGTATATAGTAGGTGTTTTTTTTATTATTTTGATCCTTTCAAAGCCAATCCCATCAGCAACTCTGGAGTAAGATTGTGGATCATTGTATCATGTGACATTTTATATAGCAATTTTATGCAGCAAATTTAAATAGCAATAAATGAATCTGTGATATTTAATTAGATTAATTTAGTGCCCCTCCAACCCTTGTACTAAGTCTTTATGGAATGACATACTCACACTACATTTATATATTAGTTATGTTGTTAATTAAATGTGCATAGACAAATTACAAGATAATACAACATTTATGTAGTTTATTTTTATCTTCATAAAAACAGGAGTAGAGCAGAGATTCACAAATTAAAAAGATATTTGTATCGCTGCTTTAAAAAAGACATTTAATTAAGAATGCATAGGTCGTAAAAACACTGACAAATCATCCCGTTCAAAATACATACTGTTAGAATATATCAGATACTTTGTTATCATTCAGTTTCTGTAGTCTTTTAAAACTGTTTAATTACTGTTGATTACAATAATAATAAAACATTTTTATTTTAAGGCTAAAAAATAATACAATGCTCATGTTATTTAATATTTAATTTTAAAAAACAAAAAACAAACAAAAAGTATTCTTTAAGCAAAGACTCTCACACAGCATAGGGATCTATCCTCATCCTCATTCTCTAGCACACAAAACCTAAGCCTTTGAACATAAACCTTTAATTAAAAGTAAAATGTTAAAAAGTCAAATTTATAAACCTGTGAATAAAGTAGGTTATAGTAGCATTTTAAGTAAGAGAATTATATAAACATATACACTACATTACATAGACTCTTATTGGTATGAGGTCTTTTATTTCCTTTTAAGAGAAGTTTTTTTTTTAAACTTAAGTATTTAGAATAAAGTATAAAATATTATATGTTTTAGTTGTAAGAGAAGCAGACATCAATAATAAAGAGTTGGGGAACAGCCAGGTCACCCCATCTAACTGATTTGTAAAAATAAAGAAAATACACTCAATAATTGTGGAAATGTCTTTGCAGATGTGAGTTCAAAACAGAACTACCAAAATTTGCGGTGTTATAACTGTCAGTCATCTGGTCTGCAGAGGGAGGGAGAGAAAAAGGAATTAGGATACAGTGCCAATACCTGGAGTAGAATTACAGTCACTAGAGCTGTCTCCTATGCACATGTGAGTGACATAATAAAAAACATATATTTAACACAAATAGAAAAAAGACTGTCAAAACTTTACACACAAAACTACAACAAGTGATGGATAAGATGTAAAATTCAATATTAAGTGGATTTAAATTGCACAGTAAAGCTGTCAGAGGTACCATATTACCGACAACTGATTTTTTTTTGGCCAGCCAAGCATGTAATGCAATAGTTTGGATTTGCATTACCCCATTATAGGGTTTACTGTGTATTTTGAATGGTTACATCTGTATATTAGCAGCTTTTAATGGTTCTAGTCTGAATATTGTCTATTGTGTCAGTATGTTCTTTACCTAGTGGTTTTCAGCTTCAGTTTGTTATGATTTGTCACACTGTGTTAAATTTCTATTTGCTGTAAATACATTTGTTATGTATTTCATGTATATATTTTCAAATATTTCAAATATCAATTAATGCAAATTTACCATTGTTTGTATTGCATCTTTTGTTTTAAAGTGTTGAGTGTGAAAGGTAGAATACTTCAGTGCTTAAAAGCATACTCAAATTGTTATCTTATAATGAAATAAAATGTTATCCTATATTGCAATAAAATGTCTATTCAAACTGAATGCAAGTTCACCAAAAAAGATAAAAGCTTTTTCTTTAGTTGGGAACCCATTTAGGGCAGTTGTACAATCAAGAATTATATTGGATACATAACAAAATAGCAATAACATTCTGCAACAAATAAATAAAAAGGTATGTACTAATAAGACCTTATCATCAAGAGTGGCCAAGGCCTCAAAAAAATTCCAAAAATGCCTTATGCCTAAAATGTCTATAGGGGAAAGGGAACTTTCAAAACCCCAAATTCAAACAACACCTGAATATTCAATTTCAGTTTATTAAATAAAGAAAAAAAATCAAAAAACAATCTAAAGAACTAAACAATTTTCAAAAGTAAGAAAGTACTAAATCCAAAATAAATCATTAATAAACTCTAAAACTGAATGTTAAAAAAAGAAAACCAAAATATAAGTAAACACTTATGTGTTGACATCATCCTGGTGAATGGAAAAGAAGTTGCTGAGAGTTTTGTGTTCTGAGGTATGATAGTTAATTAAAAAATACATTTTGTTCCTAAACACTTTGTTTGTGTAGCCACTGAGGAGCTGTGCAGGAATTTTTAAACCTTTTTTCCCTTTAGAAGAGTGTTTAGGGGAGTGTTTGGACAAGTTATTTGTATTTGTTCTTGTTATTTGTACTCAAACTAGCATCAGTGATGGATAGAAGTAGGCAGCTGTACCTGACACCGGTATCTCTGTAAGTAAATGACGGGCATCTTAGTGACGAATAGTCAAAAACAACATTCCTTACTGGGCAGTGGATGACTTCAAAGGAATAAAGAGAAGGTCTCCACTGTACACAGACAGGCAGCTAATGTTAAGAAACTGATCAGGTACAAGTCTGCTGTAGGAGCAGACAAGACAGCAAGAAATTAACTAGCAGTGCATATTTAGCAAGCAAGTCTTTCTTAATAGGAAGGAGAAAGGTGTAAAAAAATGATATGAATGAACAGTTCTTAGCGGTCAGGAAAGCAGAGCAGTCAAGAGGGTGACAGCGTAAGGGTTCATTAATACGAAGGAATACAAAAAATGTGAGCGTAAAGCTTTTAAGTAAAGAGTAAATGGGGTGCAAAGTTAGGAGAACAGATATAGAAAAGTAAAGTTAACCTAATAGCAGGACAAACAGCAAACAGTCAAGGGGGAGAATATTACAGGGGCTTTAGGGGTCAGAAGGAGTAAAATAAATAGCAGTTCTTAAATCTAATTTTTTGGGTTGAATTTTTTAATTTAAACATTTAAATTAAGTAATTTTATTATAATAATAATAATAACAAAAAGTTAGGTGCTCCGGTTTCCTCCCACAGTTGAAAGACATGCATAGTTAGATGCGTTGGCGATCCTAAAAAATTGTCCCTAGTGTGTGTGCTTGGTGTGTGTGTGTGTGTGTGTGTGTGTGTGTGTGTGTGTGTGTGTGTGTGTGTGTGTGTGTGTGTGCCCTGCGGTGGGCTGGCGCCATGCCTGGGATTTGTTCCTGCCTTGCACCCTGTGTTGGCTGGGATTGGCTCCAGCAGACCCCCGTAACCCTGTGTTAGGATATAGCAGGTTGGACGATGACTGACTTACTGACAAAAGGTTAAGCATTTTGGTAATCCAAAGTCAAACTTTAATAATATACCAGTGCAATGCAAGTCCTTTTGAATGCTGGACATTTTAGAGAATGACTTAGAGAAGCCAGTCTTCTATGAGGGCTATATCAGCAGGAGATGCCAGCTGATACACCACCTCAAGCTAAGGGTCTATTGTAGTAGAAAATTGGCAGACCTGGCCCAGGTGTCCTTTAGAAAAATAGTGTTCACCCCTAAAGTGGAGCAGGAGGAGACTCCAGACCAGACAGGTAGAGATATGTGGGTCATGGTCACAAGGCGCAACGTAATGGATGAACACTATCTGTGGGTATCAATCCCAGTACTGGAAGTTAAACCATTTTCAGGAGCTTGTGGAGCTGGATGGTGTCTCTGAAGATTCTCAGGTTGGAGGCAGGCATTAGGAGCCCCAACACAACACTTCAAAACAGTTCCCAGAAAGACAAAGGTAGTGAAAGTTGGGGACTCAGTCATTAGGGATATTGAAGCCCAGATTTAAAAAGACAGAGTCTCTCGCACGGTGTGTTGCCTTCTGGGTGCACAGGTGGGGGACCTTCCTCATAGGATTTATAGGCTCTTGGCCAGAATGGGGGTGGATCCAGTTGTCATTGTCCATGTTGGAACAAATGACATTCATAAGGGTAGTGTGAGACCCTGTGTGGTGGGAACTGGCACCATGCTACACTTTGGACTCTTGTAGTTCATGGACTGAATATAATGAAGGTGAGAACAGAGGAACACAGACACAGATTTATAAAAGTGTAGAAAAAAGTGTTCTTTATTTACAGGTGCTTCAAGCAAAAGGTGCTAAAACCAAATTCCCAAATCAAACTAATGTTGTGATATTAAAAAAAACCCCAGTCCTATTGACACACAAAAAGCAAAAACAAAATAAAAATAATAATAATATCAAACAGCAATTATTTATAGAAAATAGTTCTCTCTTTTTCTCTAGTGCCAACCAAAAATCAGGAAAGTAAAAGAAAAATGATTACAAACCCATCTTCAAAAATACTATTTTTGACAAAAAGAAATATTTCTTCTTTCTCCTTCCCAAAATCAATAATCAAGGACAAAGAAAAAAAACCTACATACAAAAACACCCAACCCAGTCAAAAGACAACCTGCATTCCATTCCCTAGTCCATTCCATTCCCCAGTTTTATTTGTCGAAAGGGGATTGTGGCACCCAATCCCCTCCAACGCACTCTTGTTCCTCCAATCAGGGAGCATGTATTGAAGCTGCACTTGTACTTGTCCTCCAGGAACTCTCCCATTTACTAAGACATTAGCTGTAAGGAACTACTTCTTCTTCTCATACAGTTGCACTCTCTCCGGTAAGCACTACTTGCCTTTTAAACTTTTTGCCTGGGACTTAGCTAAGCTTCTTTTTATCTAGGTGATGCACTGCTCGTTTTTCCTCTTTTTCAACAGCAGCAGAGTGCGACATGCAGCAGAACTAGTGTGTGTCAAGAGGGCAATGTTAAAGAAACTGGAAATCATCTCAACTGATGACAGACATCCATTACATGTAGAACTAAACTTCAGTAAATCAGGAAGGATAGTCGCTTTGAAAACCCACACAAATCGCTACAGAATTTCCTTTCTTCCTTGTGCCATACGACTTTCAATAAGAAATATCAGAGATAATGATTAAGGTTTTGATATATATCCTGTAACCTTTTTTTTTTGGTGTAAATATGCATTATCTGACTGCCTTACCTTTAAGCTGTCTTGTTCTATTTGTTTTATTTCATTCTGTCTGTTTTCTTGTGTAAACATGACTAAATAAAGAAAACTTAAACCTTAAACTCACCCGTCCAGATGTTTCTCAGATTCACACAGAGCTGCACGAATCAGGCTTGCCTGCCATGGACACACAAAACCTGAGTCACTGTGAAGATGCATCTCCACTGGCGATTCAACACACCTCCTCCACTTTCAGGATCAGGATATAAATAGCTATACAGCTGTACTGTGTGGAAGCTGGCCCGGACACAGACAGGCAGACATGTTTAAAGCACCACCACACGTTTATTATACAACTAATATTTACAATAGTGCACACACAACCCCAAAACTCCCCCAAAGTCCAGGCCTTCTTTCCAATGCCTTCCTCTCTGGTCCGCCTCCACTTCTCTCCTCCAAGACCTCGTCTTCTCCACTCCCAACTCCAGCCACTGAGGCGCCACATGGAGGCGGCCCCTTTTATAATTACCCGGATGTGCTCCAGGTGCCTCCCGATAATTTTCTGCCGGCACTCCCCAGTGTGGTGGAAGTACCGGCTACGTGTCCCTGGTCGTCTTCCCCCCCAGCACATCCGGGTGTGGTGGAAGTGCTGAGGACCAGGGCTTTCCAGGCATCAGGGCACCCCCTGGTGGTGACTACAGGCCCCTATAGGTTTGAGCTTCCAAGCTCAGTTCCCGTGGTCTCCAAAGCCACCAGGGCAGTCGCCCGATCTCAGTCTGGGGGGGGTGGGTGGGGGCGTAATCCCTCCTCCGGTTCTTCCGGGCATCCCGGCTTGGTGCCACCCCCAGCCAGTTGCCACAACTGTCACAAGCAACTATCACTTTCCATGGCATGCTACACCACGGGTGGTCTGTCAGTTCTGTGATCCAAATTTAAACACTTAGGTGCCAGGCTGAGAAGTAGTACTGACAAAGTAGTCTTCTCTGAAGTTCTGCCTGTGCCACATGTCAGTCCAGGTAAGACTGAGGAGATTAGAAGGCTTAACGCTTGGCTAAAATCTTGGTGTAGGGTAGAGCGGTATAGATTTAGGAGGCAGTGAGAGTCTGTTTGGAGCAGATGGGACCTGTTCTGCAGTGACGGATTGCATCTGAACCGGAGGGGCACCAATATGTTGAGGAGGCGTAGGAATAGGTTAGTCAAGGACTGTTTAAACTAAGGTATGGAGGGACAGGGAGTTTAGGACAGGCCATGTCTAGAACTGTACATGAAGGAACAAACAATAGTGTAAAAATAAAAACAGCAATGTAAATTCTAACCCAACATTTAAATGCAAATGTAAAATTAGTAAAACATTAAAATAGCTTGCCTTAATGCTAGTAGTATCAAAAATAAAATAAATGAGATGGGGTTGTATGTAGTGGAGCATAATTGTGACATTATAGCAATAACAGAAACCTGACTAAACAAAAAAGATGGGGATGCGTATTGCAAAGGGATACACATTTTTTAAGAAGGTCAGACAAAATAGAAAAGGAGGTGGGGTTGCTGTTTATGTCAAACAGAATTTAAACGCAGGTCTTCTTTAGTTGGATGATGAGCCCCATTGTAGTGAGGATTTGTGGCTTTGTTGTGAAAGCATTAGGGAAAGAGGTCTTATTTTAGGAGTGTTTTATAGACAGCCCAATGCAGAAAATAATTCAATGCACATTGTCGCACATGGCTGGGGGGGTCAGACCCGGCTGGTACGCCTGGAGGGACTGAGAGGTGGCATATTTGTCCTCCGGGCCACAAGGGGGCAACCGCCCTGGAGCAGAAGAGGGTCATGGAAGGGGAGCAGGGAGGCTCAAGTCTGTGGAGGCCCGTATCCACCGCCAGGGGGCGCACTGAGCCTCATGGAGCCCGGGATTTATGTATTTCCGCCACACCCATGGAGGACGATTCTTCCAGGATCACCCGGAGTACTTCCGGGTGCTCTCCTGACGCTTCCGCCACACCAGAACGTGATGTCAGGTAGAGCACCTGGAGCTCATCCGGGTGAGGATAAGAGGGGCCACCTCCTTCCAATCACCGAGCTGGAGTTGGGAGCAGGAGCAGGACGAAGCTCCTGGAGAGAGAGGACAGGTGGCTAAGGGACAAAGAGAGAGAAGGCCCAGGAGAAGGGTGACTGGGGCTAGAGGCACTGTGAGTTGTGCGGGACTGTGTTGTGTTGTGGAAAAGGAAAATAAAGAAGAGATTTGTATAAAGATGTGGTCTCCGACTGGTGGTGTTCGGGCAAATATCACAACATCTTTTTAGTAATATTAAAATGGCAAGTTTACAAGTGGGTGTTATAGTCATGGGGGACTTTAACTACACGAATATTAAATGGAATAACCTTGCAAATAGCAGAGTTCAAGAGCAAGACTTTTTAGAAGTAATCATTGACTGTTTTTTAACACAGTATTTTAAAGCACCAACAGGGAAAGCCTGTCTAGATTTAGTATTTTGTAATAATCAGGATAGGGTGTAGAGGTGATTGAACCACAAGGGTCAAGTGACCATAATATAATACAGTTGTCAGTGCTTTAGAAAAGTGCCAATGCAAGGACTAAAACTACTAAATTTAACTTTGTTAGGGTGAACTTTGAGCAGATGTGGCAAAGTGTAAGGATGATAGACTGGGATAAGATTTTAATTGTGGAGACAGTCAAGGAGCAGTGGAACAGGTTTAAAAATGTTTTATATGTAATGCAGTACAGGTACATACCTAAATTTGGAATTAATAGGAAATCTAAAAAGGTGTATAAGATTAATAACTCCAATGTGAATCAAAGGGCATATGAAAACCATTAAGAGGGATGTTAAGTATGCTAAAAGGAATGTAGCAGATAAGGCAAAAGATGACCCAAAGAAATTCTTTCAGCATTTTATTAGTAAAAATTTTCCATCCATTTTCCAACCCGCTGAATCCGAACACAGGGTCACGGGTGTCTGCTGGAGCCAATCCCAGCCAACACAGGGCACAAGGCAGGAACCAATCCTGAGCAGGGTGCCAACCCACCACAGGACACACACAAACACACCCACACACCAAGCACACACTAGGGCCAATTTAGAATTGCCAATCCACCTAACCTGCATGTCTTTGGACTGTGGGAGGAAACCAGAGCGCCCGAAGGAAACCCAAACAGACACGGGGAGAACATGCAAACTCCATGCAGAGAGGACCCGGGAAGCGAACCCAGGTCCCCAGATCTCCCAACTGCGATGGAGCAGCGCTACCCACTGCGCCACCGTGCCGCCTAGTAAAAATTTTTCAAGGAGAAAATGAAATGCATCAGAAATAGTGAAGGGGAAATAAAAAATACACAGTGAAATAGCAGATGCTCTAAATGCACATTTTTCTGAGGTCTTCACATGCATGTCCTGGGTATGACTGCAAGCAGTCCTCCATAGGGGTTGGTGGCAGGATTGGAACTCCACCCACAGTAAAAAAAAAACATCACGTAGCTCTGAAACTCCTTTCTGTTCTCCGCGGGAGTAGCGCTGCTGCAGCCACCCATAGGGAGGCTGCTCGCATTATGAATGTGGTGGGGGAGAGCCCTCTGGAGCCCCATCCCTAGAAGAGACAAAACCGTCAGAAAGCCAGTTGGGTTAGGTCTGTGTGGTGCTGAAGTGTCACCTGCTGAACGGCAGCACTCGGGTTCCAATTTGAGGCGGCCATCTAGGTAGGCGCATGGAACATTTTGTTTCTCCTGCATGATGACCATCTTCCTTTGCTTTCGGAGGAGCTTCATAAGCTGCTCATTTCAGTGGCGGCACACTCTGAGGTGCACAGACCTAGGACTGGACAGATCTCTGTAGATGGGTACACTTTTTATTGGTCTGGTTGCTCTGATTGCTGTCATACTTGGGGAGAAGCTGTTGCTGTGGCGGATTGGCTCCTTCTGATGGTGTCAGATGTCACTCCTTTCAATGAGCGTATTATAAGACTGAGATTAAGGGATTCTCTAGATGATATGTCTATTGTCTCGGTGCATGCTCCAACCACAGTGAGTGATGTCTTGGTGAGGGAGACATTTTATTTGCAACATTGCTTGGTGGTTAAAATGCAAAAAGGACAAAAATCTAAAAAGACAGATTCTTAACAAGTACAAGTTTTTTATTTATGTTGTATGAGAGCAGGATGTGCTGTTTTATTTAATTTATTGTATGTTGGTCTTTTGGCACTTCCAGAGTCTGTCTTCCTGCTGGTGATTGTCTTTGTCCTGCAGGTAAAAATCACAACATTCTACTATATGTTGCAAAAGCCAGTTCATGTGAGGATATAAAGATACCTAATTTAAAATGGATATGCTGCCTTACATTCTGTTGTATGTGAAAATAGTATAACACTTGGTCACATTTTAGCAGGATAAAATGTGTGCAGTAGAAATTTAAAATTTTCAATTTGGTACTATGACAATAAAATAATGTTCAAAGATCACAGTTCGATAAAGCCATTAAGTTTTGTAACATACAGGTAAAATTCCATTACAACAGATATCTTTACAACGAAATTTTCATTACAACGAAGTATTTTTATGGTCCCGACAGTTTCCCCATATAGAAATCTTGTTACTACGAAGTACATTCAGCAAATACTTTCATTACAACTAAGTGACTTTGAAATGCCTGAATGAATCATCCAGAAAGCAGTTAGTTCTGTGATTGCAGCTCAGTTGTGCACAATGATCCCCAAACAGAAATGTAAAAAAAAATGTTCTTTCTTCGAACTTTCCTCATACTGTTTTTTTTCTGTTTTTCTTTTCAGTGGTTTTCAGTGATACCGTTTGCTTATTGCTCGTCAACATTTGAAAAACATCCTTTGGAATTTGACTCATTTTCACCCTCCTATAGAAACGGCAGACATGACAAAACGATAACAGTTCATATTAGAAAAAAAAAAAAAAACGTAAAATTTTTGCAGCTCTCGTATTGCAGTAAAAAGAAAAAAAGACGTTGCCAGTGAATTTGGAATTTTGCCATCGACACTGTAAACTTTCTTGAAAGACCGAGCAAAAAAGAAGAAAAATCTCGGGTTGCAAATATATGCAAACAGCTGCATTTGAAGACGTTGAAAAAGCTGGGTTTTTTTTGTGGTTTAGTGAAGCTCATTCAAGAAACATTCCTATTAATGTGGCACTCATTCAAGAAAATCTGAGATTTCTAAACTCTCTTGGGACCTCCCTCAACTGGACAACACGCCGAAGAGCATCCTGAAGTGCGATCACCGCGTCTGTGGAAGACTGTGTGTCTGTTGCTGGAGCAACAGCAGGCTCACAGCTCTGCTGTGGCTCTTCACCAAAGCAAACAGAAAAGATCTCGATGAGCGATTCAAGGAACATTGTAAATGAGGGGAACAGGATTACTTGGCCACTAACCTGTCCACAACCCTGTCTGACTGTTGTGTCTGTTTATAGGAGAGTGGTAGATCCTGCTACAATAAATAACCCTGCTCTTCCTGTTTCAAGCTGAATAAAGCTTTCTTTGCTAAAGTACTGAGACTCGGCCTCGTATTTTGGGGTGTAAGACAAGGACTTATGACGCGACCCCGATCTTTTAGGATTTGCTTCTGTGGCGCCTCACTGCACCGCTGTGATCCTACTGTTGCCCTGCCCTGGCAATGGACAAAGAATCTTACACAGATGCGGCAATCGCACTTCGGGACGCATTTCAGCATGACATTCCCAGTGTGGGGGATCTCAAAAGAGTTCAGCAAACCTCACAATATGAAGAAGAAGAAAAGAATGATTCGGCTTCTGATTGATAACTGTGCTGCCCACAACATGCTTCCACATTTAGATAATGTTTGCGTTGAATTCCTCCCACCCAATTGCATAGCAGTGCTTCAGCCATTGGATTTGGGCATCATTCGCACCCTGAAAGTGCATTATCACAAGGAAATGCTGTGAGAAAAATTCTCGTCAGCATAACTTGTAGAATGGAGGAGATTAAAATTAACGTAAAAGAAGCTATTGAAATGATTGCAAACGCCTGGACGCAAGTTAAAGAAAGCAGTATAGCGACAAATACAGAATCTCATTACAACAAAATATTTTTTAGTCCCTGGCAGTTCATTGTAACAGAATTTTACCTGTATTATTTTATACCATAGCAATATAACATATTTTCTACACCATCCATATATATCATGGAAGAAAAATGTCTGCCCTTCAGTTTCCTATATGGAGCCTGAACTATGATTAAGTTACGGTCAATTAAATCAGTAGCAAGAAATGAGCTGAGATGAAAATAATCAGTAAAATGTGATTTTAAAGAGAAACAGCAAATGGGTAAAGTCTTTTCATAACCCTTTAAAGCAGCATCAAGTTTTACATTCAATGATTTGACAGAGATAGTGTAGAAAAGAGACTTATACTTTGATTAACAAATTAGGAGGTATATTCCAAATTAGGTTTATAGTCAGGTCATTGTGACACATTTCTTGAATATCTGGATAGCATGGATTGGTGGAACAACCTAAATTGTTGCTTTTATGAAAGTGTATAATATACAGTATATACAGTATATACTGTGAAAGAAGCACAACAGTCAAAGAAAAAGGTTTGGGGTTCCACCCCCTATATTAACAATAGTGAGCAAAAAAAAAATGCAATGAGTATAGAGTTGTTTCAAACGACAGAGTTCAGGGCAGGACTGACTGGAGAAAGGAATGAGCTGGCTTTATAGAAGGAGGGAAGGAAGACGAGTGTCCAGATGGCTGTAAGTGGAAATGCAGTCACAAGAAGGGTGGGGACTAGAGCTGAAAGTAGAATCTGTTTGGGTGTTGGATTTAGGTACGCTTTCCTCCTGATGATCTGCAGAGGAGGCAGAAAAGATGTTAGTGCACTTTGGCAACCCCTGACAGAGCATTTTACACTTAGTCAAGCCCACTGACTGCCTCCCATGTGCATGTGTGTGACAACATATATATATAAAAGTAATGTATACATCACTTTTTGCTATCCAATTAGCTTAATAACATCCCTATCCAGGAGCTGCAAGCATCTCCTTTCCATGGCTGGACTAAGACTCTACAGTGCCCATAGCCATCAGCACCTCTGGTGAACTCCCCATCAATACCCCCTACAGAGACACACATAATGTTGAATCAAATGCAACACACCACACACCAAAAACAATTTAATAGGCCAGTATTAAAGGCAAACAAACTTCTGAAAGACCAACACATGGATCTTGTATACATCTTCTTATATGGGCAAATCATAGCATAAGTTTACATTCTTTCAAATTATAGTTATTGTTACATGTACTGTACTAAAGCTGGGTTAAAAATATGAGCAAAATTCATAATTTGAATTAGGGGCATTAAATAGAAAAATAACTATAATTACCACAGTATTCAGTTGTTACAAGGTGTACAGTCCTGACAATGCAGTGATCTACAGAAATGCTGTAAGGTTTCTGTTGTCAGTAGTTAGACAAAAGCTGATCTCCATCATCGTTATCATCATCGATAATCATCTTGTTTCTGGATAGCTGCGTTGCTCATACTCAAGATCGACATAATCATTACCATAATACCCTCAGACCTGGGTAAGCTAATATTAGACTCTTTCCTGCAAATGCAAAATCCTTAATGTAGTGATTTCTGGCACATTTTTGACTCCTTTTCCTTTGTTTTCTTGAGAACTGAAACTAAGCTAACTCCTGTCTGTTTAATTTTCTTAATTGACACCAACTTGAACAGAAAGTGGTTCCCTAGCAGGCTAACACCAACACAGAAACCTAAATTATTTTATTATTTTTTCTGAGTTCTTTTGTTTAGTTTTTGATTACTTTATTTGTGATCCCACCTGCAAAGAGAGATGGGCAGACAGAGCCACTGAGATGCTTGTTAAGTGTGTAAAGTAGAGTCCAGTGCTTTTTGTTTAGGTTTTTTGGTGCCAATGCCACCCAGGTTCTCTATGCCCTGGGAACACTCCAAATTACCCATAAGGGTAAGCCAGCCCTGCTCTTGAAGATCATATTTACAGGAGGACCTTTTATTCATTACATATACATTGCAAACATTGTGTACTTGAACAATGGAGACATTATACTAAGTCAATGTGCCCTTTCTTTCCCTTACAAAGTTCATCCTCATGAATTTGCTCTATGTTGCAATCTTCACACTATACTCATTCATTCAGTCCCTTGTGGTCTTGGTTTTAGTACCTTTTTCTCTCAGTATTCTTGTGTTTTGTCCATTGCTGTTACCAGTCTCCTCAGTGGATTACATTTATTTTTGTTTTATTCTGAATATTTCACTCTTTGATTTTAATGTTATCTGTTGTATATGTTTTGAGGCATTTTTAATAATATAATTCCATATTTCAAGTTGTGAGAGTGAGGGACTGCAGCAATCTTTCATCTGTACTTAAGCTTAAAAAAAGGAAAGACTTTTACTATTTTAAGGAAATGACAACTTGCCTGTGCTGCCTCGAAACCTTGCATATTGTAAGGAATTCACTTTAAATACATCTATTTGTTTCAAAGTTTTTCCCAATATTAGAATGTTCTCCTGATTGATTTTGACTATCTTATGGTTACAAATTCATTTTTTTTCCTCCAACTTCTGACACCCATGAAATAAATTAAACTGGCAGAAATGCTGTGATTTTTATTAGGAGATGTTTGGCTGCTCACATCTACATTCTTTAAGCATGTTTTGTCTAATGAATTTGTCTAGCTTGTTAGAATATTGCCTGTATACCTACAAAACTCTCTCTCCATCCATAGAATCATAAGACCGATTAGGACTGAAACATTGCAGGCTTTGTGAAAACCCCAGAGGGATGCAGCCACCAGTTTGAAAACCAATATATTAGGCTACCAGCACCACTGATGACGAAATGTTGGCTCAATACTACCATAGAAAAAAATAACACAAAATGAAGATCTATCAACATGTTATTTTGTAATGCAATACATTATTACTTTGTAATGCAGTACAAATAGCAAAAAGAAAGTATCAAAAAATATCTCAACATTAACATCAAATACTCAACATCTAAATCAGAAACTATTGTAAAAGATAAGAAAGAGTAATTAATGTCCTGTTGAAAAAAATAAAAAGTGAAAAAAAATCAATATCTGTCATCGATCTTGATATTCCCTGAGCTTTTTGCGCACACACAAAATAAAACTATTGAGGTGGAGCTTCAATTCTTCAAAACAGGGTCCATGACTGAATGAAGACTTCCAGGCAGGGTGCCATTTAAATAGTGTGGCAAAGCTTGCAGTGCTAATACCAGAAGTGATGTCAGTTGTCTTCTAGCAGCTTCTCTTCCACTCTAGAAGAAATAGAAATCATGCAAGTGCTTTACCCCCTCTCTTAACCACACGTTTCCCCAAATCAGTACTTGTGTGACACTTCCCAGTGTTGCATGTATGACAATAATAAAACTCACACTTTTGTTCAGTGGGCATAATGCTAAATAATACTGCTCATAAGTATCAAGTCGATTCATGATAATGATGTCAATCACTCCAAAATAGCATTGTGTGCTAGTTTACTCACCCTTTGAATTGTATCACAAAAATCAATCAATAGGTCATTTACAATTGCTCTAAACCTCAAGCCCCAAGGCAGAGCTAAAAAGGTCAAGCTAAACATTTTCACACGTGTGCAAAGGAAACAGCGATCTTTTTAAAATTTTCCCCCTTATCAATGTGAAAAAGAATGCTCCATTGAAACTGTAGAACTCTTTCTTTTTGTTGCCATCGTTTCTTAATCCAAACTATAAAAAAAAATCACAAGTAAAAAAAAAACAATACAACAGATAAAGAACTGAGGTAAAAGTGCATGTATGGACAATGCAGTGACAGATGTCAACTGAATGCAATAGCTGAGCAAATTATTTGCATGATTTATCCCGCTCCCAAGCACTGACCACAAGCTACAGCTGGCTGTCACTTTCTTACTTTTCCAGGGTAGTGAGCAGTTACCGCTTAGTATAGGTTCATGGATTATTTGCAGTCCCTTTATGCCTGATCTTCTACTTTACAAAGTTGTCATTAATATAAACTTAAGTAGGCAAGCTCACACTAGTAAACATATTGTACAATCTCCAGAAAGCTAGGAATAGTCTTATAATTCCTTCCATATATTTTTCTCGTTAGAATTTGCCATGATGAAAAATCTAGTTTGTTTTAACCAAAAATCTGGACTATCAAGGTCCAGATTAATGAGATTCTGCTATATTACATGTCCATAATGTTATGTAGAAAAAACAGAAAATCTATACACACTTTTTAAATATGCATAGCCTGATTTTTGAATTGCAATATACTTCTTTTACCTCTGAATCTCTCTTTATTTAGTGTAAGACCTTTGGAGTGGGCCATTGCTATTTTCTGAGAATGTGCACAATAGCCATTATAATCTAACTGCTTTCTTAATATGCATGAAAACAGATTGACAGAATGAATCAGGTGGATAAATGTTTACCTTAATTTATAGTATATATACTAATGCTTTCTGCTGATTTTAAATCAGATGAAAATGTTCTTCTATCTATTGTATTTTTAGAAATAGCTTACCTGAGGAGATTAATTTTAATTACCATATTTAGTTGTAATATGAATAATGTCTTGAATTAAGATATTGTACTACCTTTAAAAATAGATTTGTGTTTAGCGCAAAAAAGTATGAGAAAAAAGAGACAGAATATTAATGTTGCTTCTTGTTCAATAAAGAAAGAAATAATGCGTGACCCCAATGCAGTTAGCTAATTCTAAAAATGATTATGATTCCAGCAGAATAAAGCAATTTGTTTTGAATTAGTGATAAACAAAAATATTCCAGAGGCTGAGGGGAATAATTCAATATATTCCAAAAAATAATTAGTGGGATGTACCTGCTTATTTAGAATTTATTCAAGACAGTTAAGTGTCTTAAATAAATTCTCAGTGTTTTGGGAAAGTGTTAATGCAAAGACTAAAACTGTTTAGTTTAACGTTAGTAGGGTAAATTTTTAAGAGATACGGCAAAGAATACAAGGAATTAAGTGGGGTAAGAGTTTAAGTGTGGAGACAGTTGAGGAGCAGTGAAACAGGTTCAAAAACATTTTACGTATAATACAGAACAGGTACATCCCAAAAATTAGAATCAGTATAAAATTAAAAAACTCCATAATGGGTATGTGCGGACATAAAAAAGAAGCCACAAAGCAAAGAATACAAGGTGTATAAGACTAATAAATCCAGTGCAAATCATTAGGCTTATGAGAGCGTAGGGACAACTATTAAGAAGAATATTATGGAAGCTAAAAGGAACTTAGAGAGGAATATTGTAGATAAGGCAAAAGATGACCCAAAGAGATTATTTCAGTATTTTAGTAGAAAAAGAATAGTCAAGAAGGAAGTGAATTGTGTCAGGAATAGTAAAGGGGAATTAAAATACAGTATACAGAAAGTGAAATAGCAGATGTTCTAAATTTACATTTTTCTAAAGTCTTCACATGTGAGGAAGTGGATAACATCCTGGTGGTAATAGGGACTACTAAGGAGGTACTGAGTGATATGCAAATTGTAGAAGGAGAAATACTGCTCAGATTAATTAGGCTGAAATCAAACAAATCACTAGGACCAGAAAATATTTATCTTCAAGTACTTAAAGAAGTTACTTAGTACATACATATACAATATTTTAGGACGTCACTGTGCACTGAGGAAATTCTGAAGAACTGGATAATGACAAATTTTATCCCATTATATAAAAAGGGGACCAGCAAATTCCAAGTAACTATAGGCCAGTAAGCTTGGTGCAATTCACAGGTAAATTAATGGAAGGAAATATCAAGGAAAAGACTGAGCAACACCTGGAAAGAACAGCAGATTTACTGAGCAGTCAGCATGGGTTCAGACTAGGGAGGTCATATTTTATTAACATAATGGAATTCTATGAGGAAGCAACAAAAGTATACAATCAGAGTGGTGCATTTCTTATTCATTTATCTTGACTTTCAGAAATCATTTGATAAAGTCCCACATAAGAGATCGGTCATCTGACTAAAAGAGTTGGAATTCAGGGTGCAGTGTTCAGATTGGTGCAGAATTGACTAAAACACAGGAAGAAGAGGGTGATGATATGAGGAATCCTATCAGAAATGGGTGAAGTAAAGAGTGGTGCCCCTACTGGAGCTGCTATTGTTTTCAATATATATAAATGATTTGGATAGGAATATAAATAGCAAGCTAGGTAAGTTTGCAGATGATACCAAGCTAGGAGGAGTGGCAGATAATCTAGAATCTGTTGTATTACAGAGAGACTTGGACAGCATGCAGACTCTGATAGATTTGTGGCAGATGCAATTTAATGTAAGTAAATGTAAAGTATTACATGTAGGATGTAAAAATGTTAAGTTTGAATACACAACGACAGGTCTGAAAATTGTAAGCATACCTTATGATAAAGGATTTAGAAGTCATAATGGACTCATCACTATTAACTTCTAGAAAGTTTTCAGAAGCCATTAAGAAGGCTAAAAGAGTGTTACATTATATAGCACAATATGTACTGTAGAATACAAGTTAAAGATAGCTTTATAACACACTGGTAAGACCTCATTAGGTGTAATGCGTGCACTTTTGTTCCTTCAGACTACAAAAAAGACACAGAAGCTACAGGAAAAAGTCCAGAGGAGAGCTAATAGGCTGATTCCAGGACTACAGGAGATGGGATGAGTTATGAAGAAAGATTAAAACATTTCAGCCTTTTCAGTTTATGCAAAAGGAGAATAAGAAGTGACTTGACTGAAATAATTAGTACAGCTGATCAAGATTTTACTATAAAATGAGTTCAACAAGAGCACAGGGACACAGTCGAAAACTTGTTAAGGGTAAATTTCACACCAACATTTGGGGCGGAGTGGTGGCTCTGAGGCTAAGGATCTGCGCTGGTATCCCGAAGGTTGCCAATTTGAATCCCCGTCACTGCCAAAAGAGATCCTACTCTGCTGGACCCTTGAGCAAGGTCCTTAACCTGTAATTGCTCAAGGGGCACTGTACAATGACTGACCCTGCGCTCTGACCCCAAGGAGTATGCGAAAACTAACAAATTCCTAATACAAGAAATTGTATAAGGCGAAATAAAGAACAAAAAACATTAGTAAGTTTTTCTTGATACAGAGAACCATAGACAAATTGAATAAGTTACTAATTAGTGTGGTAGACATAAGGACTTTAGGCACTCTAAGGAATTTTCAAAACTTCAATTGATGTTATTTTGGGGGAATTAATGGTGATGGATAGGTTGACAGACGAGATTAGACAAGAGTCCCCGTGGACTATGATGTTTGCTGATGACATTGTCATCTGTAGCGATAGTAGGCATCAAGTTGAGGAGACCCTGGAGAGGTGGAGATATGCTCTAGAGAGGAGAGGAATGAAGGTCAGTAGGAACAAGACAGAATACATGTGTGTAAATGAGAGGGAGGTCAATGGAATGGTGAGGATGCAAGGAGTAGAGTTATCGAAGGTGGATGAGTTTAAATACTTGGGATCATCAGTACTGAGTAATTGGGATTGTGGAAGAGAGGTGAAAAAGAGAGTGTAGGCAGGGTGGAATGTGTGGAGAAGAGTGTCAGGAGTGATTTGTGACAGATGGATATCAGCAAGAGTGAAAGGGAAGATCTACAGGACGGTAGTGAGACCAGCTATGTTATATGGGTTGGAGACGGTGGCACTGACCAGAAAGCAGGAGACAGAGCTGGAGGTAGCAGACTTAAAGATGCTAAGATTCGCATTCGGTGTGACAAGGATGGATAGGATTAGAAATGCGTACATTAGAGGGCCAGCTCAAGTTGGACGGTTGGGAGACAAAGTCAGAGAGGCGAGATTGCATTGGTTTGGACATGTGCAGAGGAGAGATGCTGAGTATATTGGGAGAAGATAATCTAGATATCTAAGGATAGAGCTGCCAGGCAAGAGAAAAAGAAGAAGGCCTAAGAGAAGGTTTATAGATGTGGTGAGAGAGGACATGCAGAGGACAGAAAGCTATGGAAGAAGATGATCCGCTGTGGCGACCCCTACTTGGAGCAGTCGAAAGAAGAAGAAAAAGAAGAAGTATATAGGACTTTGTTGGGCTGAATTGCCTGTTCTCATCTAAATCTTTATAATGTTCTAATGTCAGTATATTCATTGACACTGTGGCCAATCAAAACTGTATTAACATTTAACTGATTAGACAAAATGACTATTTGTACTGAGGTAAAATAAAAAGAAATAAAATGCTTTACAGGCTAGTCACTTTTATAGGTACACCTGCCTAGTTACAATACAATACAATACAATTTATTTTTGTATAGCCCAAAATCCAACAAGAAGTGCTGCAATAGGCTTTAACAGGTCCTGTCTCTTGACAGCCCCCCAGCCTTGACTCTCTATGAAGACAAAGAAAAACTCCCAAAATAACCCTTGTAGGGGAAAAAATGGAAGAAACCTTGGGAAAGGCAGTTCAAAGAGACCCCTTTCCAGGTAGGTTGGGCAGAAATTGGGTGTCAAAAAGAAGGGGATCAATACAATACAATACACAAAACAGAACAAATCCTCAATACAGTATAAAAATAAAAATTTTACAAATATGGAGCAGAATTTAACAGTAGATGATATCACATAATATGATTTGGAGTTGTTTGATTTATTCTACATAGTACTCCCTTTTTGCCTCAAGGACATCTACAATTCTTTGAGGCATGGATTCAACAAGTGTTAGAAACTTTCATTTGGGCTTTTGGCTCATAATGACCCAATAATATCATGCAGTTTCTGCTGATTTTACAGTCAAATATTCATGTGAGAACCTCCTGTCCCACCATTTCCCAAAATACCACTGTTGGTTTTTCAATCTGGGGGAATATACAGACCTGAAGTAAAAGAAATTTGCCACCTGATGCAGTAACAGATAAAAGCTAAATAGCCAAAAATGCTGTGTTCCAAAGTGTGCATGTAGGCATAAATATAATCAGATGGACTGGGTAAAAGCTTTATCTACTTAACAGAGACAATTCTGCTATATAGACCTTGACATAATACCTGTAATGCTGTGACAACTTCATCATTATATTTGACAAATTATTGAGCAACACCTGGTAGATCTGTAGGGTATAATCATTGCAAGTTATAAAGAAGCGATCTGTGACCTACAGAATAAAGTTAAGAATGTACTAAATAAAAATGTTACTAGATTTTAAAAAAAATTAATAGCAAAATACACATTTTTAAAAAATCAGACTAGTGCAGAAAGGAGAAACTTTAAAATAATCAGACCACAAAAATCACAGGCAAAGGACAGAGACTGAGGAGGCAGGCAAGAGGTTCGAAAATCCAAATAATTAAGTGTTAAGAAAATACACTGTTTTCACTATGCTATGTAACACACTACTCTATCACTACAGAGGGGGACTTGCCCTACTTACCATAACTGCATCACCTGTCATGCAGAAAATTAGAAAATACAGAACAAAGGAGATAAGAAGTGGGTTCAAGAGCTAATGTTAATTGTGTTAAGGTAAAGCTCAGTCTGTTTAATGCAAAGTGCCACCCTGTCTGCTCCATAGTTAAAGTTGCTAGGCAGTGGCAATTAGGAGATGTAGTTAGGTAGCAATCATGTGTGAAAGGCGTGGTAGGAGGTTAGTTTGAGGGAAACACATGATACAGTATGTTGTTTAATTAGACAGCTTGATCCTTTCTTTTATGCCATAAAATATTAGTAACCCTGTGTGTTTTACCTTCCAGGAAAAAATCTAAATGTTTCTTGTGCCAGAATAGATTAGTATACCCATCCATATACAAATTTATTTCCTCATTTCCTTCTAAATATTCAAATGGTATAATTTTAGCGATTTATTATTAAAAAAAGAAATTAAGAATTTAGTCTTAACAAGACAGTGAGCTAAAAGGGAGCAAAATATAATAAATAGTCGTATGTGCCCTAAAAGGTGTGAAAACAATAGCCATCTTGATTCATTTCATAGGGAAATAAAAACCATGTTATTGCTAATTTTTCAGACAGCAGACAGTGAGTCCAGGCATATCATTTAATCAAATTAAATCTTCAATTAACAGAAGGGATTGACTTCAAGTGAAGAAATTAGATTGAAGGACTATTTGCGGCCACTATGACACACTGATTTAACACTTGCCTACTACAGGTCTAGATTTCATATTGTTTTAGCTCCCAGTGACATGGCTGCTCTTCACAGTGAAGTTATATCAAAATAAAAGTGATAACTTTCTGAGATTTACATCTCTGTTTTCATTACATGAATAGAATTCAGAGTACTTGGTGTGGCATAATAGTGTTAAGATATCAGCCTGTTTTGTTTTGTGTGAAACCAGGTTTACTGGATTATACCTGTCATATTTTTTGCAGTATCATAGAAGGTTTACTGATCTGTGCCAGCTTTGCACTTGCAGTACACTAGTAACAATTCTGGTATTTGGAAAGTACTGTAGCTTTAATATTCAGCCTATGTCTGATATGTTTTTATCACAATGAAAAGGAAAGTAACATATGGTACATTTCCATCATGACAGTATTTACACATCTGTTGGAGCTTATGTAGCCTTTCTGTGTGATAATGGAATTAACCTGATTTTGTGAAACAAAGTTACACACAGTGTGTAAAATAAACTTTAATTGCTTCCCAAAGCTGTAATATATACAGTAGTTTTGTCTGTTTGCTGGCTTTATTTCAATTTGCTCATTGGAACCAAAAAGTATTTCATCATGTGTAAAACAAAATCAACAGCAGCACTCTTCACTTACCTTTTAAACTGTATTCATGAAGCAACACAATTCACTGGCTGTGTGTCTTTAGTTTGACTTGTTCAACTAAGCTTTGACTTGTGTGTTATTTTTTAACATTAACTTTAGTTTTGACAAAAGCTGCTTTTAAAATTTTCAATATTTTTGACAGTTTGCTCAGTAAGTTTATTTGCAGTTTTAGACTGAAAATAAAAATCATTATTTTTATTTAGTCTCAAGTAACATAGGATGACATTGATCTAGGATAGGCATCTGCTTCACTATATATAATCAGGAAATATGTACAAACATAAAAGTAGAAAAGAAATTAGTGGTATTATTTTAATTTTCTAACTGGCTTAATCCAGACCAGGGTTGTTGGGGCTGGAGCCTATCCCACTGAGCATAGGGCACAAGGCAGGAATAAACCCTGGACAGGGTGCCAGTCCATCACAAGGTGAATACAAACATCCATGCCAATTTAGCGTTGCTATTTCACTTAACTTGCATGTCTTTGGACACGACAAGGGAAGAACATGCAGACTCCATGCAGAGAGGACCCTGGACACAAACCCTGGTCTACTTAACGCAAGGTAGCAGTGCTACCACTGCACCACCATGCCGTGACTGTGTGTGTTGATGTCAACATATCACTAAAAGTTATGTAGCACATGAAGAGAATTGCAGAGGACTGGCTTCACACCAGAAGTACTTAAACGGAAATACTGTACTTGTTGAGAATGGACGGAATAAAAGGTAAGTTACTATTAATGCTGACAGCACAGGTAGCAGAAGAAGTGAGGCCTACAGAGATGTTTGAAAATGCCGTATGTACAATACTAGCCTAAAATATAGTGAGATTAATTTCATATGAATGCCTTTTTCAGAAAAAAAAACATTTTGTGGTGGCAGAAATGAAAAGAGATCTTTAAGGTATGTCATGTACTCAACTGAGAGTAAACCAGCATGTATTTATTAATTACTGGCTCCTCAAGATCTACTATAAGCGCGGATTCTAATGCTTAACAAATATAAACATTGTACAAACATTCTTAAGAAGTGGAGAAGTTAAAATCAGCTAAATAAATGTTTACTTATTTATGATCCAAAACCCAGGTCTAAAATCAAACACAGTCATTCTGGACAGGCTTGTTAATTCTTTAAAGACTTCTTCTTACTCTTAAAGCTTATAATAAAACTACTATGAATAATAATAATAATAAGGTAAGTGTCAGTTTAACAAAAGACACACCATAAAATGTAAACAAGACAATATTGATTGCAATAACTGGCTGGAAAAATACAAAAAAAAAAACAGAAGATAGGTGCTGTTGGAATCCGTGGGAGGTATTCCATGAAGTTCACTTAGACAGTAAAACTCAGTTAAATCAAGACACCAGCCTTATCTTAGCTTGTTTCGGCTCCACCAAAGAGGATTAGGGTAAGTCATGCTTGATATCCAAGGAAACTAAGCATCACATAAAGACGAAGCTTAGTGGAGTGTTTTGGATTGGAAGTTCATGAAATTCCTACTCGATGAGAAACAAAACCTTAGAGAATGTTCCTGGGATTTCCTTTAGCACATCTGATATTGCTGAATTCTCATTTAAATTACATTTAACATGTTCATTACAACATGGTAAAGCATTATAGCCTAAACTATACATTGAAAATAAACAACACTTAAATTATGTCATTTATTACTGTTTTTTGTCAGTGACAGGATTTTGTGGCATATTTAATGCTGCTGCATTCTTAGTTACCTTATTGTTTAAATTAATCTGATATTAATTGCAAAGTGGTATAACATTAAAAGCTACACTGTTTATTGAAAACTATGAAGAATTAATAATATATCACATTTAAATTGTTATGCCATTCATCCCCATGAATAAAAGGAAACTATATAAAAACAGGTTAAAAAAGGAGTGTTCCATAATGTTAAAATTGTCAATTATAATTGTACCAATTCGAAGTCAGTAAACCTCTAACTCTAAAGTAATGCAAAAATGTTTATAGTAATGTACAAGAAAAAAATGGCACACTTCACTACGTTCTGACCAGTCGTAATTTACAAATAGACATTCTGATGAGAGCAAACTCCTTTAGCTGAAGTGGCACTGGAGTATCACACCAGTGGCAGAAGCTGGAGCTTTCTTTTTGCTTGCTAAAATGCAATGTACTGTTCTAGTAAGACTGAAGTTATGTTCTTGTATATAATGAGTTATGTTCTCGTTTATAATAAGTTATGTTCTTATATATACTTTTCAAGTGCACCTCATATTGCTATTGACCACTTGCTTGTTTGATTGTATGATGTTCACAAACCTGTACATTTATAATCAAGCTGGGCAATTCAAAGAACAATTTTTTAAAATTTTGAATAATGTGATTAATATTTGATTATGCAATGCACAAAATCAGAAGCATAAGGTACACAGTCATCAGCCTGCTATGGATTGCCACACAGCCTCTCACACTTTCTTTATAGCAGACGCAATTCTTTTTTTCTGTTACTATAGATCAACTATTATTTCTTGATCAGATGCTAGAAGGAAGCCAATGTGTCTGTTACATATTCTTCTATTTTATGACAATGTAAAACTATGAACTTTCCAAACTGTCTCATAATTCATCATGCTTCCCATCAGTTTCAATCTCAAAATGAAGCACTCCCTCCTCTGTGCTTTATAAACTATGATAGATATTATCAGCAAAGTTGTTGGGGCTGCATAAATCTCATGAGAGCAAGCATAATTGTGGATTGCCCATGCCCATCTTAAATTAACGAGAAACACTTTGTGCTTATGGAGCTGACTGGGCCTCGATTGGAAAACAAGGCTTATTTAAACAAGGTTTACTGAGCTAAGTCTCGACTTCATAAGTGTGCTTTGTGGAATACCCCCCTTGTAATTGAGGACAAAAAGGGGTCAGCACTCATACTTGTATTAGAAAATACTGCAAAAATTTTGTGTACATGCATAAGAGCAAGTTGATAAATATTCAGCTAAAGTTAGGTGAAGCTAACAGCTATACTGTCAAAAAGTTGTCCAAACAGTCAGACAAGAAAAAATAAAGATCACAGCATCCTATGATGGAAACTGGCTCCTCTATAGATACAACAGGACAAGACACAAAAGAAACAAATAGCCACTAAGGATTTTCACTAGGAGGCTTAACCTTATTGTACCTACAGGATCCATGCTTTTAAGTCATCAAAATCACAAAACAGACATTGCAAAAGAAACTGTGAAAGCCAAGGTGCAATAATATAGACACTGCAGAGAAAACAAAGCATCACAGAATTGCAAGAGAAAATAATACACATAACACATAAATGTTATGTATTTACACGTATTTAAATGATATTAATATTGTTTATCTAATTTAATCTAATAATGTTTTTGAATCATTAATTCCTCAAATTATGCATTTTCTATGATGTTTGTAGTTTTGTACCATTCCTTTAAATGTTCTGATATTCCTTATGCTTTTTGGGTTGAGTCCCAGGAGGTGGGACCACCCTGACATCATCACTCATCTGGCTACTTAACCAGAGCAGAAAAGGCTCAGCAGTAGGACAACTGTGGAATGAGTTTTGTGAGTATTGCTATTTTCTTTGGTTTTTCTGGTTTCATGATTATTTTTCTCTATCTTTGAAGATACTGTTTCTGGATTTTGCATTGGATTTTGGCAACTCATTTTTGCATATTTTTGATCTTTTCCATGTATTTGTCATTTTTTTAATTAATAATTCATTTATTTTTAAGGTCAGAAGCTGGCAGTTAGCACTTGTGAGGCCATCTAGGTTTGGGGTGAGTCTCCTTGGGTAGGCAGGTTAGGTTATTTTTCTGTGCTTGGGACTCCTAATAACAACAACACGAAATGGTCACCAAAAGGCACAAACATAAAAAGAAAAAAACGGCCTGCTGGAAAAGTGCAACATGCTTTTTCATTTTTGTTAAATAAATTGCAATCTACAGCAGTGAAAAATCAAAGAAATGAGAAATAAGATGTCTCTTTGGGGCACAAGAAGTTGGTAGTCAAGAGCCACACTTAGGTCAATATACCAAAAAGGCACAGGAAAACCGATTGTCCTCAGAAGTGATGCCCAACTATAAGACAAAAGCTCATTCTAGATAGACCTGTGATATACTGATCTAGCAATAACATGTAATATAAAGATATATTAATAAAAAATCAAACAAGATGTAAACCCAACACACAAACTACTTGGGAGTATAAGCTTTTTTTGAACACGGAATTGGTGAGAACAGTGTCCGAGGTGAATGGCAGGCTTTGGGTTTTGCATTGTTCTAGAGACGCAGGATGACTGTGGAAATCATGGGGAGTGGTCATGTTGTGCTGTCGACCTGTGGTGTCACATGGGTGTGTTTATATGGTCTCCTTTGCCATTTCAACTCCACTATAAAACCAAGTATGGAGCAGTGTAAAATCTTAAAATCTTTAGATTTATATGTAATTCCTAGACTCTCTTTTTAACCTTAAATTTCAAGTACTTTTTTTTTTATTTTTGTCTGGCTTTTGCAAGATAGTTAAAGTGTTTTTGAGAAAAGTTGTTTCTTTCTGCTTCTGTTTGTCTGTCTCAAGGCAGTTGCCTTTTTTCTTTACATTTGCTTTATTTTTATAAGCTGTCTTATAGAACAGATACACACATCTGTTCACATGGGGACAGCAGAGTGGGTGGATTGAAAAACATAATGGCTTCATAATTTACTCTATTGTTCAGTACAGTGACTCTTTAATGCTTTTAAATGATGTGCTGCTTGATGCATTTTGTTTTACTGTCTCTGCTAACATCTTAACAGATAAGCAGTACACATTGCTCATTTCTTTTTTTTTATAGGATTTTTTTTTTTTTTAATATTTTTATTTTATTAATTTTCATTGTAATCATTCCATACAAACAGATCAATTTATAACCCAACAAATTTGAAAACAAATCAAACCCCACCCCTGAGAAGGAGAGCTTAGCTAAAGGAAAATTTCTTTAAGCTTTTTAATAAGGCAACATTAGACAAAAGAAGGGGAGAAGTAAATATCTATATAAATAAGAGATGGAGAAGGGAGTTAAATGCAATAATAGTTATTTCTCTTATTCTAAAATAATATTGATTAAATCCTGCCATGTTTTGAAAAAATTTTGTACAGATCCTCTAACTGAAAATTTGATTTTTTCCAATTTCAAATAATATAAAACATCGGTTTCCCACTGACTTATAAGAGGAGAATTAGGATTCTTCCAATTTAACAAAATAAGTCTGCGTGCCAAGAGTGTAGTGAATGCAATCACCGTTTGCTTGTCCTTCTCCAATTCCAGTCCATCTGGAAGGACACCAAACACAGCTGTTAGTGGGTTAGGAGGGATTGTGATACTAAGGCTGTCTGAGAGGCACTTAAAAATTTTTGTCCAAAATGATGTTAGTTTTGTGCAGGCCCAGAACATGTGACCCAGTGAGGCAGGAGCTTGGTTGCAGCGCTCGCAGGTTGGATCCTGGCCTGGAAACATTTTGGACAGTTTTAAGCGAGACAGATGAGCTCGATATATAATTTTTAGTTGAATAATTCTATGCTTTGCGCATATAGAACTCGAGTGAATTCTCTGCTTTGCTACCTTCCACTCCTTTTCTGATATATTGATTAAGAGATCTTCTTCCCAATGTCCTCTTGGATCTTTGAAAGGTAGGGACTCTAATAAGATTTTATATATTGTGGAAATAGTGTTTGTTTCCTCGGAATTGAGCAGTATTTTTTCCAGCATTGTGGAGGGTGCAAGGTGGGGGAAATCGGGCAATTTCTGTTTAACAAAATTTCTAATTTGAAGATAGTAAAAGAAATGTGTAGCTGGGAGGTTGAATTTTGAACGGAATTGTTCAAAAGATGTAAATATGTTGTCTATATAAAGATCTCTGAGCATTTTAATCCCAAAACTTTTCCAGGTATTAAAAACTGGATATACTTGCGAAGGTTGAAAGAGGTGGTTCTCTTGCAGAGGTGCCACTGATAAAAGATTTTCCATCTTAAAATGCTTCCTAATTTGGTTCCATATTCTGAGTGAGTAAAGCACAATTGGGTTATTAGTATATTTGCGATAACTTTCATTTATTGGAGAGCAGAGCAGGGAATATAAAGAAGTACTACAGGATTTTACTTCTATTGCAGACCAAGCCTGTGTATGTTCATTTATTTGTGTCCAGGTTTTTATGGCTAGTATGTTTGCTGCCCAGTAATAAAACTGAAAATTAGGTAAAGCCATGCCACCTTCTGCCTGAGGTCTTTGTAGGGTCACTCTTCGGATACGTGGGTGTTTTGAGTTCCAAATGAATGAGGTTATTATTGAATCTAACTGTTTAAAAAACGATTTATTGATATATATTGAAATGTTTTGAAATAAAAAGAGAAGTTTAGGAAGGATATTCATCTTAACAATGTTAATTCTTCCGGCTAGAGTGAGATGAAGGGTTGATCATCTATGCAAGTCTTGCTTAATTTTTTCCATACAGACGCCAAAATTTTGTTGATAAAGAGCTTTATATTTACGTGTGATATTTACCCCTAGGTATTTAAACTGATCTGCTATGGTAAAAGGTAGGGTGTCTAATTTAATATTATATGCTTGTGAGTTCACTGGAAAGAGTATACTTTTATTCAGATTAATTCTAAGACCAGATATCTTTTGAAATTCTGTTAGTGCTGTTAAAACAGCAGGGACAGTGTTTTCTGGGTCCGATATATATAAGACCATATCATCTGCATATAGAGAAATTTTCTGTTCCAGTCCTTCTCTGACAATCCCCTTTATCTGATAAGAATTTCGGCAGTGAACCGCCAGTGGTTCAATAGCGATTGCAAACAACAGTGGCGACAAGGGGACATCCTTGTCTGGTACCACGTTCTAGTTTAAAGTAGTCTGAGCAAATGTTATTAATACAAACTGAAGCTTCTGGACTGGTATACAGTAGTTTGATCCAAGCACATATATTCGGGCCAAACCCAAATTTCTCCAATGCAGTGAAAAGGTAATTCCATTCGATCATGTCAAATGCCTTTTCTGCGTCTAATGATAGTAATATCCCTGGGGTGTTTGATTTTGCTGGTGAATATATAACATTAAACAAGCGTCGGAGATTTGAAGATAGATGTCGGCCTTTAATAAATCCAGTTTGATCTTGTGATATTACCGAGGGCATCACTTTCTCCATCCTTCTAGCTAGGATTTTTGAGAGTATCTTAACATCATTATTCAGGAGTGAAATTGGTCTATATGATGCACATTGTAACAGGTCCTTATTTTGTTTAGGAAAGACGGTGATTAATGCTTGTCGAAATGTTTGAGGTAGTATTTGGTGGTCTTTAGCTTCTGTAAATGTTACCAATAAGAGTGGAGCTAGCTGAGTGGAGAATTTCTTATAAAACTCTACGGGGTAACCATCTGTTTTGTTTGTCTGTCTCAAGGCAGTTGCCTTTTTTCTTTACATTTGCTTTATTTTTATAAGCTGTCTTATAGAACAGATACACACATCTGTTCACATGGGGACAGCAGAGTGGGTGGATTGAAAAACATAATGGCTTCATAATTTACTCTATTGTTCAGTACAGTGACTCTTTAATGCTTTTAAATGATGTGCTGCTTGATGCATTTTGTTTTACTGTCTCTGCTAACATCTTAACAGATAAGCAGTACACATTGCTCATTTCTATGTCTATCCATGGAAACTGTATCATATATTAGGTGGGAACTGTGGAAGGTGTTACTCTTAAATCTACCAACCTACCAAGTGAGCTGAAGTAAAGAAATACATAGCAAAGGCAAAGTGAGCAGAGTCACCTACAATCAAAATTCTTTGCTGAGACCTAAATCAAAGGTAATATAAAATGAAAAGTCTTGACTATATTTTAGCTGCTAAATGTGTCCCTTGTTAAATTAGAATTGTAAATATTAATAAACAGCCAATCAAAATATTACTTTCTTGTGTTTAACTGCTACCATGTAAAAAGTTAATAATAACAGCTAAACTTCTCCCATTTATACGCATATTAACTTGAGCAAACTAAGTAAAAGACCTTTTTCTGAGTCTATTTCTTTATAAGCTAAGAACTATACATTAGATCTAAGGGTTAACTGGAATGTCATCAGAAATTCACAAGTAAAAATAATTAAATAAAGAAGCTTGTAAACTTAAGAAAATAAATTTTCTGCTTTGGTCTTCTTTCTAATGATTTTCTGTTAGCTGGTCATATTTAAGGTGTAGGGGTGAAAGTAAGACAAAGTAAAGCCAATAATTAATTCATTAAATAAAAACACATCCTATAACTTTCCATCAGAAGCAGTTCCACTAAATTTAGTTTACAGTATATATTATGGCTTGTGACAGTGACGCAGTCGATAATGCTGCTGTGTATCTTGCTTTCAGAATTCTGGGTCTGAATCCTATGCTTGTGTCTGTACATTTTTCCCTGTCTATATGGGCTTTCCTCTAGGCATTCTGTTTTTTTTCTAAAAGATGTGCTAGTTCAATTAATTTGCAATTTTAAATTGGGTTCACATGAGCAAGAATCTATGTTGAGTGGGTCCTGCAATGGGTCTTGGTACAATGCTGCTCAGATAGGCAGCAGCCCCCCCATGTTCTAGAATTGTATTAAATGGGCTTGAGAATGTATGCTTATATTATGTATGACTCTGTGGTCTATCCTGCATAAGCACCAGACTGCAATATCTTAAAATGGTTCTGTTTTGACCCCAATTTTGAGAGACTGCAATTGTTTAAAACTTTAGAAAGAAATGATAAACTTAAAACTAGTTTTTAATTCATGTGGAAGTCATCAAGACATATTTTGGTGATCCTGAATGAGTTAAAATGTGACCGCTACTTGATATCAAATACAGATCGTCTTCCTCTTAATGATCACAACTAAGCCAGGCACTCTATTTCGTTCCAGATGTATAAGCACTTTTTATTAATTTACAATGGAAATGTAGGATAACAATTCATACAGTTGCCTCTTCTCAGTGGTGTGTAAAATTATGAAGGGTTTTTCCCTCATCTTCCTAGTTCATGCTGAGCTGCCCTGGAAAATGCTTTTGACAGGCAGTGAAAGCAGTACAAAACACACAGTTTCAGTTTCTGTCAATTTTGGGTTTGATTGTTTTGCCCAGTAATTTACAAGACAGCATTGTTTTCCAGACTGCTTCTTCTGACCAAAGTGATTTACCTGAATGCCCCTTTGCTGTCAGGTCAATCATCTGCTGAATCAACAAAGGTCAAGAAAATCATCTCTTTTTTAAAAAATGTAGTTGGCAGTAGTCACAGAAGCCAGTAGCATTTTAAAGTAACTCGCAGTCATCTCATTATTTCTTGATTCTCTTGCCACGTACTCAATTCAATCTATGCTTGACACACTCTTAATTTTGAAAATGCACTATTATATTGTAATTATCACCTCCAAACCTAATACAAGTTTTACACATGCTGTTCATTTTCTGTGTGATTTTTGTCATATCCACAGTCTCTGATAAATAACTGAAGGGCTTTATGAGACCTCAACATTCACCTCAGCTGCTGAAGCCAGGATGAGAGAATAATGAAATTTATAGTATGGCTGGAGATAGCTGTTTAATTTTTGAGCTGAAGTTTTTAATTTTCTGGTCTTTTCTGCTATGTTTGACAAGAATCACTTCAGGAAATACTTTTGATATGCTGGAATTCAAGGTCTCTAGTGGGTGGTTGGTGGATAGATTTTAAAAAGCACATCAATTTCCAATTAAGGAATAAAAATTTGGTCCTGTGAGCAAAATGTTCTTATCAGGTGTCAATATTGTGTTCCTGAAGCCGGCGTACTATCGTTCTCACTTAAGTCAGAGTACAGCCCAGCAGCTTAATGCTCCTGAGAGGATTCTAGCAGTATTTGGTGACATTTTGCTGGAGGCACTTCTCCTTGATTCAGCTTGGTTGCAATCTTTATGCTTGAATGTTGTCAGGAATCTTGATTGGCTGTGTATAGAGCAATTGATGAGCAGTTGGAAGTTAGTCATACATCTGCAAAAAGTAAATAATGTTTTAGGGAAATCCATGTAATAGAAAAAACATCAAATATATTGTTTTTTCCTTTGCAAAAAAGCAAACAAACAAGCAAATAAATAAATAAGTTTATGTAAATATAGTCACAGGAAACTAAATAAATTATTCTAATTTTCAGGGGGTTTTCCACTTCAGAATTGTAGGAAGCCTGAGTGTATACTGGAGACAGTGAGTGAGAGGTAGAAACTAGTCTAGGACTGGGCAGAGGCCCTCAAATCCATGTACAGTTCATACCTCTCCCCTCATCCCCACCAAGACAAAGGCAGATCAATGAATAATTTGCAGTTAACCTATCAACAAATCTTCGGGATGTGGAATTAAAAATGGAAAACTTGTTGAGGAATCTACAAACTCTACATAAGCACTCTCCCTGTGCAAGTAGTTGAATCCAGGACTTTGAGGAAGCATATTTTAATAAATTGTTTTCTCAATTTTAAAGAGATTTAAACGTTCTGGAACAACATTTTAAACATTAAAGCACATTTGTTTTAGCTAGTATGGCCTGATTTAACCTGTGTGCTGTGTTCTGGAGTCATAAAGAGTTAGGCAATTAGAACTCATGACATTGATAGAGTAACCAAATATGTGTACGTTTGAAAGATGTTGTATGGTGATGGTGATGTGGTTGCACAGTGGTTCTTCCTGCTTCCCCACAATCTGAGCTCAATTCCTGAGCAAAGTCTGCATGTTCTTCAAAATCTGTGTGTGAATTGCCATTGAATATTAAAGTTTATGCTCACTTTTGCTAGGCATGGATGTTAGGTTGACTGGTAACTCCATACTGGCTTGTTATGAATAACTGCAGGTATACTCATGAGTTTTCCTACTTGTACCTAAAGCTGCTGGAAAATGTTCAGGTTCCCCATGACCCTATAATGAAAACAGCAGGCTCAGATAAATGGCTCACCAAGTGGAAAATATGTTTGTGATGCATTAACCCCTTCACTGATTCATTATACCCTTATTTCCTGAAGTAATTCTTGTCACACACAGCTGAAAATACCATGAAATTAGATACCTCTTATCCCAAATTAACAGGCCTTCCCAGCCTTACCCTGCATTTAATTTATTTTTTATCCTGGCTTCCCCTTTATCTAAACTAGCAGTTGAAGTAAGTGTTGTTTTAAATTCATCAGTTATTTACTTATAATTATTGTATACTATAAAAATCATGAATTTAAAATGTATTAGGTGGTAGGAAATGTAGATTAGTAATGTATAATAAAATGCTTTGAAAATAAACAATGTGTTTGGGGAGATTAGGTGCCTTGTCCTAGCTTAAAAATCACCATTTCTGTTTTATAATGAAATAATTTGAGGGAAAGGGGTTATCACTTATTAAGCCAATGTTTCATGTAATAGACGATAAATGCCACCTGTTATACTTGCATTAAATGGAGTAATGCAAAAAATATGAATAATAGCCTGTTAGATATGCATGAAATGAATGATTTACATAAAAAGGCACAGCACATTGTACACAACAATAACTTAAGTAAGTAATGTGTGGTTACAGATTGAATTAACTATAAGAAGGCAGTTAAATTTAATAGTTTCCTTTTGTGTTTGTTGCCAAACTTAACAAAGGAATGATAAAGAAATGCACTACATTCCAAACAAGAAATCAGTTGTAATTAAGACTGTAATTCTTAAATAGGATGGCATATTAATTAGCAGTGGCACTTTAGAGCTCTAAATCATTGTCTGGTCACTGTTAGTCAGTAATATATATCCATGTGACAGTGGTTTCCACAGGAAGGGGCCTTATATGGCCTTGATCGTGAGAGGAAAAATTAAAGCACAAGTAATTCCACCAAGAGGCAGTTTGGTATATGTTTATGGAAAATGTTCCGAAAGTAATTACTCCAGGAGCACAGAATTAAGAAAGTGGTAGCAAGAGGAAACTAGGATGCCCTTAGGGATTGTAGAACGACAGTCCTGAAAAAACTTACTTGGGTAAATCTGTGATGGGGTATCTTTACTTAATCTCTGAAGGCTAAGCTAACTTGGAGTCGAGAGGTGACCTGGAAGGCTTCAGCTGCTGGGAAGAAAACAGGATGGAGATGGAGCAATAGCATAGAGGAGGTGAGTAAGGATTACTTAATTGTGGTGTTTTGGTTGGAAGTGAACTAGAAACCTTTGTAAATAAATATGGGATTTGTTTTAGTGTATGGAGAGGTAGTACATTTTTTTTATTATTGTTGTACTCATTATCTGTACTTGTATGGTTAACATCTGTTATGTTTTAGTTATACTAAAACACATTTCAGCTTGCTTGGCATTATGGTAGGTTCAAGCATACTCCTTATTTCCTAAATAAGTAGAGTTTCCTTATTCTCTCAGTGTCTATGTGGGTTTTCTCTGCAGTCTCTAATTTCTTTTAGCATCTCAGATATGTGAAGATTAGGGTTCTTTGGCATTTGTGAACTATCCTGGTTTGAGTATGTGCTGATGTCTTAATGAGTATGCCCTATGATGACCAATATTGCAGGCTGCTATGGTCCTTACTAGAAAAAGTGGGTTTAGGAAATCAATAAACTCAGCTGTGAAAATATTTTGGAAGTAAAAATATAATACAGTTCATTCATTTATTTTCTGAATGCACTTCAACCCATTATTTTACTGTGTAGAAGTATACTGTAGAAACTATATTTGTCAAGGCATTTACCCTGCAACAACTCAGATGCAACATATACATTTCACATATTCAGGGCTTATTTAAATGGATATTATAAAATGTTACTAATTTTTATAGATGATTTTGTAACGTTTCCGCTCTGACATTTTGTATCACAATTTGTATATCAGGTGCTGCCATTTTGTGTATTTTTGCATGACTTTAGCAGAATCGTTTGTTGTTGCAAGGGCTGGTTTCTAGTCACATGATCAGTGGCAATATATCATTATGAATTAATGCACACTGTTTTCAGTGTCCAAGTTTCTGAATTCCTGTGTGTGTGTTTCAGTAGTGTGTTTAAGTTAGTTAAAAATCTTTCCAGTGAGTATTTTGCATGATTTTTCACTTGGAGTCTTTATTGTTTATTGAACAGTAACATTTTGCTTTCTTTCTGATCTTTAGATTTGACTCTTTGCTGTTCAAGCTTTGTTTCCCTGTCAGCTCTTAGTCCATTAGTTAAATTATGTGTTCAGGTGTGTCAAATTCACTTTTAGCCAAACTACATTGATAAATTAAACTACTAGTTACTTCAATTTCTGCTACATTAAGTACAAAAAATATTTTATGTGATTGGCTATTAGCCTGTCACATTGAAGAGAAATCATTTTTGATTCTTACCTATTTGGTGATCTGCTTCAACTCAGTAACATTTGTGGGTTTTATAGCACAAATTGCATGATTCAGGTCCTGCTACCACATTTAAATGGGGTTTAATTTTGATATTTGTTTGGTTTTTCGAAAGAAGAACAGTATTCTTCACTATCCTTTCTTTTGGTTGAATGTTTGGAAGAAATGCATTGCAGTTGACAGACATATTATGTAATGCTCTCCTGTAGAATACTCTTCTCCAAAGTTTTGAGATATTTGATTGACAATAAGATTCAATGTCAAAGTCAGAAGTGAGCCCTTGGTATCCTTCACATTCACTAGAACTCCCAGATAAGTGTGTGCATACAAAATTTCACATCACCTCCCATATCAAGATTACAAATAAAACAATGAACCAGAAAAGCCCAGATATGACTAGCAGTCAAAATGATCATTGTGTAATGTGCAATCTATCATAGCGGTATAAGTTTAAATTTCTGAAATTTCAGAATATTTCTTACAGCTAGAAAAGTACAACGTATATTTAAAAAGTAAAAAAAAAATAAAATAAAATTCTGTAACCTATCAACCTGCATTCAGATGTACTGCATCTATAATTTAGTTCAGTGGTGGAAAATTACAGATGTGCATTAATGAGAGGGGTGTGGAATATCTGGTGGAAAAATATGAAAAAAAAACAAACCTGAGGTTTGTTCCAACAGCAAAGCTCCAGGGAATTTCTAGCCTTGCCCCAACAATATGGGAAGCAGAAATGTAAGCTAGTGCATGTACATTTCAGGAGGGAGAGCAATATCCTAAAATAAAACTGTAATTTTCACAGCTGTGTGATCCTGGGCACAATGACGAAGGTTAGTGGTTAGGTTGTCCATAACACTTGAAAACAAAACTGAGAATTAGCACACATGAAAAAATAACAATCTTAAGAGGACACACACTACTGTTGAATCATGATGATTAAGATATTTGATCAAATTTCAGAACTTAAACTTGAACTAACAACTGGAAAGTGCAGATATAATTATTGCTGTTTTTTTCGTATTCAGTGTAATGAATGGAAACAAGATCCTTTTTATCAATGAGACATACAATTATCTCTTATATGATAGTAAACATCAAAGAATATAGTGCTTTATAGACTATAGTGGATAGATACCAAGAAAGGAAAATCATCCAAAATAAGAGGTGGTTTTATTAAAAAATAGTGTTGACTTTCCTGACAATAGTAGCAACAGACAATGTATGGGTGATTGTCAAGAGATGTGGAGTGTGTGAATTAGTCATGTGGGGTTCTCTGGCATCAAAAGTTCAACTTATTTGGTCCAAGATGACGTGTAGTGGATAATCAACTATCTTGTGCTATAAAGCTCTGTATACAGGAGTATGTTAAGTAGAGCCTGTTTCAAATAATGCCCTTGTGACTGATATGCTCCAGGATCATTTTAAAAATCTGGTTTAAACACTATGCCCCTCGTCTAGGAAAGTTAATAAGTAGTATAAATATTTGAGAATTGCTTTTGTCCCCTGCAATTATTATAGTTATTCATAGGTGAAATGTGATTATTTTTTTTTAATAATCAGATCACACATTCCCAAACAGGAGAAGAAGGATTGTTAAAAGGTTTATCTTGACTTAGGATGTGACTGAGCTGGCTGCAGTGAAATTGTGTGGTGCACAAAGAGTTCATAACTACTGCTAATTTCCAACGTGTATCTCTAGTCAGGCTTTTAAACTACAACAAAGTTAAATAAAGAAAAACCTGTGAGTATATTTCAGATTTGCTTTTAACCAATAAAGTACTTAACCATTATATTAATTTTATATCTTGAATTAATTTTATTTCAGCTGATAACATATTTCAGAGTTGAAATCCATTTAAAGAGAAAGCTGATTGTCCAAAATGTAGTTTTATATTTTCAAGTACTATTCAACATGCAGTAAATTGCCACTCTCCAGCACCATGATTAGTGAAGAGAACTACCTTACCTCAAAATGCATGTCTTCCTTACCTGAAAAATCTCAGAACATATCTGACACAAATGCATGCAACATAAACTGCTGGTATATTATTAGATGGGGTTTGGCTATTAGTAATACAAATTGAGTTCATAAGAATTGCTTATGAACGCTTTCAAGTTCCATTTTTTTTTGTCTGGTCCCTTCTGACTCACTGGTCACTCATCTGACCCCCACATCTTTTATACCGTTCAACTTTTATGTCAATTAAGGACCCTATTTTGTGCAGAAAATTATAGCCTTATGATAAAGAGTAAACCAATAGGAATCATCAGCAAAATTATCAGAAACACTTGAAATCATTCATGTCATATCAACTAATCCTAGGGGTTCATTCCTAAAGGGATATGAGGGATTAAAATGTATTCCTTTTCACAAACATTTGATAAAATGGCAATCAGTATTATAGGAACTTGGAGCATTGTTTTATCTACAGTATTTCATGGTTACAGATCACAGATATGTTTAATATTAAAATATCAATTTTATTTTTTTTTTCAGTTTTAATTTATTCTTTACCAGTGATCCTAGCCCTTTAAGACCCACTTGTTAAAGGTTAAAAATGACAGATTTCAAATATAAGAGTATAGGGTATTGTTTTAGATTTTATCAAGGTTATAGGGATTATGAATATGATACTTTTTAAAATTTTAGACCCTTTACTAGGGATCTAGCCCTTTATGGACCTCTATCAGAGGGTGAGGAATGACAGATGGCTATTACAATCAAGAATATTTAGACTTTAAACATTTAAACTGAAGCACAAATTTTAATATTTTAAATACTTAATGCAACTATTCTTATTTATTATGTACATCTATCTCAGGAAGTAAATCATTACATTTTTTATGAACATCCTGAATTACTGAAGCTTAAACTAATTCAAACCTTGTTATATTTTGAATGGCAGCAGGGTATTACATTTCTCCTGAGTTTTGCCTCCAGAATTGTGCAGCCCAATATCCACAGAGGCAAAAATTGGTAACAAAGTTCATGCATTCTAATTTTATTTCCTTCTTATCTACCTATAAATCTACAAAATTCTTGGTAAATAGAATTAATGATTACACATTTGAAGACTAGTTTGAGGTATGAAAAATGTAAGCAGTTTTCAAAGCTAAGCAGTGTATATTTTTTCATATGTGGCAATAATCCCAATCTTACTGTTTTTATGCATCTTTAATGTCTGATTACAAAAAAAGATGTACTGTGTTTATTTGTGAATTGTGGAACTTCAGACTAAACTATAATACAGCATAAAAAGTAAGAAAAAGCTATAGTATGTATGCATGAATAACTGTGCTGCCTTATTAGTAATACAGTGTCTGATAAGTTTGAAACAATTATGATCAGTCTTTACTATTTTCTTTAAAAGTTAATCAACTTTATGTTGTGAATGTAGTTTTATTCACAAATATTTAGCATTTCTAACCTCCTCTGTTTTTTCATTTTGTATCCATGGTTTAGATGTTTATTACAAATATAGGCTGTTTTCTAATGAAAAATAGTCAGAACCTTTTTTTTCAATTTAATGTAACATGGTTTGTATAGAGCCATTATTCATATAATTAGACTAAGCCTCAGCTGCTCTACTGGACATCTTAGCAGATATATATTTTACAGTATCATCAGGATAAAGCTGGCAGCCAGCCTCTGGACCTCTTGTAGGCAAGTCATTTATATAAAGACAAAAGAGCAATGGACCCAGAACTGAACCTGGAGGAATGCCCATTCTGCTGCTATTAAGGGCAGATTTTTCTTGGTTAACTTTGACACATTGTTTTCTACAAGTAGTTTGAAGCTGTAAGGCAAACCAGTCACATGCTTGTTTAGAAAAATGAAATGTAGATAGTTTAGACAGAAGAATGTTACAGTTAACAGCATCAAATGCCTTTTTCAGGTCAAGGAACATTGCCCCCCACTACAGTACATTTCCTCCAATGAACACTTCACATTTTCATTACAGAATTATACAGGCACAATTTTGCCCCTTTTTCTTCTGCTGATTGTATAAAGTACATATTAAATTCCAGCACATTATCAATGAGAGACAATCAATTTAATTTCAGTTCCTAAATTTTTTGGTAATGTGATTACTTAGTTAAAGTATTTAGTTGCTTCCAAATGGATGCACCATGCCCAGTGGCATGCTCTCTAGGTTTAGAGTAAAATGATGCTTTACCTTGCTGTATTTCCTGAATTGCTTTAGTTTAGTTTTAGACCTTTACAGATATTAAAATTGGTGTACACTGGTAAAATTGGTACAAATATTTTGAAAGCATGATCTCCTTTTTTCATAAATTTACAAAGATCTCCATTCAACCATGGTAAAAATTATTTAATTTTCTCAAATTAATTAAAGTACTAGCCAAACTACTACAACAGCATAAAGTTATACATAATTTATTTCTAAAAGGTAATCCCAGTTAATACTACCAAGCTTTTTTTTCAGATTGTACAAGTTTAGACATTCTATCCAATTGTCTTCTACATTTGGATTTTTTAAAGTTTCCTAATGGTCAGCATCAGATTAAGATCAAAGAGACCTGTTAAATAAATTGCGTTTTTGTTATCTGTGAATATAATATTGACTAGGTTTCAGTATTTATCACAATTCTGGTGGGCCCTTTAATCTTTAATTATTTGTCACTTTTTTCTAACCAATTAATATTATAGTGCCCAAAGAATATTGCCTCAGTATGATATAATAATCAAACATTTTCATTAAATTGTGTAAATCTTCATATAAATAATCCTCTTTAAGATGAAGGATTATCTAAAACAATAGTAGACACCTCCATATTTCAAAGTTGTTTGTGTATGTTGCAATAAACTCACAACTCAATCAAAAGCAATAATGGCATTTTTAGATGCCAAGGGTGACTTCTTTTAAATAAATCATAAGTTTCCTTGTTGTCTGCACTCTTTCATTAGTAAAATATAAACACATATATGCAGAAGCGAGAAGCATATCATAGCTGAGTGAATCTGCTTTTATGAGAGATCCCACCTATGTTGCACCACATACAATTAAAGGTTCATTACCACTGGAAAGCTGAGTTTACGACCTTTTCAGTGATGTATAGTTGTCTATGATTAGCACTTATACTACATGTCAGAGCTGTGCATAAAAGGCAGGAAATATATTGCTTATGCAACAGCTCATCTTTACGCATTTGTATACATTTTTTTCACACAAGCTCTGTGAGAATACATACAGATTGTTTGGTTGATGTGCAATAAAACTTGATGTTTGTACTAAGGAAATGTCTTCTTCTTCAAAAGAAAGAAACCATATGGGTGAGGAAGTCCTAGAAAAGGTACAGAATGCTAGTGATACAGAATGTGAAGACCTGACTCTGTTGAGAACGAGACATTTGCTAAAGGACTCAATGCTATATTTGGTTTGTAACAACAACAACATTTATTTATATAGATCATTTTCATACAAATGATGTACCTCAAAGTGCTTTACAGGATGAAGAAAGAGAAAAAAAGACAATATATAAGAAAATAAAATTAGGCAATACTAATTAACATAGAATAAAAGTAAGGTCCGATGTCCATGGAGGACAGAAAAAACAAAAAAAAAACTCCAGACGGCTGGAGAAAAAATAAAATCTGCAGGGGTTCCGAGGCCATGAGACCGTCCAGCCCCCTCTAGGCCTTCTACCTAACGTAAATGACCTCAATCAGTCCTCATTGTATTCAGGGTTCATATGGAAGAACTTGATGATGATGGTCATGAGGACTTCTGGTCTTTAATCCATCAATGTAGGGACATCACAATGCTTTGATCAGGTGGTGGTGGCGTAGATCGCCACCACAGAAAACCGGAAACAGAACAGCAGAGAAAGTAGGGGTTAGTACGGATTTCGGAGCCACCATGAATGATAATGATAATTAATTAAATATACAGAGCATCAGGATTTACAGTAACTAAAATGAAGCCATGAGAAAGCCATGTTAAAGTAATGTGTTTTCAGCAGTTCTTTAAAGTGCTCCACTGTATTAGCCTGGCGAATTCCTATTGGCAAGCTATTCCAGATTTTAGGTGCATAACAGCAGAAGGCCGCCTCACCACTTCTTTTAAGTTTAGCTCTTGGAATAATAAGCAGACACTCATTTGAAGATCTAAGGTTACGATTTGTAGTGTAAGGTGAAAGACTTTCTGAAATATAGGATGGAATGAGATTATTTAAGGCTTTGTAAACCATAAGCAGTATTTTAAAGTCAATCCTAAATGACACAGGTAACCAATGTAGTGACATCAAAACTCGAAAAATTTGCTCGGATTTTCTTTTCCTAGTTAAGATTCTAGCAGCTGTATTCAGCCCTAGTTGCAATTGATTTATGTCTTTTTTGGGTAGTCCTGAGAGGACTGGGTTACAGTAATCTAGCTGACTGAAAACGAAAGTGTGAACTAATTTCTCAGCATCTTGCAATGTTATAAGAGGTCTAACTTTTGCTATATTTCTTAAGTGAAAAATGCTGTCCTAGTAATCTGATTAATATGTGATTTGAAATTCAGGTCAGAGTCAATAGTTACCCCTAAATTCTTTACCTCCGTCTTGACTTTTAATCCTAATGCATCACGTTTGTTTCTAATTTCTTTATTATATAATTTTTTGCCAATCACTAAAATTTCTGTTTTCTCCTTATTTAGTTTGAGAAAATTACTACTCATCCATTCAGAAACACAAGTAAGACATTGTTTCAGTGAATCAAGAGAGTCGGGGTCATCAGGCACTATTGATAAATACAGTTGTGTGTCATCAGCATAGCTGTGGTAACTCACATTATGCATTGAAGTATAATTACCACAACTAACAAAGAATTTTCTACCTGCCAGGTAGGACTCAAACCAATTTAAGACACTGCCAGAGAGGCCCACCAAATGACTAAGGTGATTTCTAAGAATATTGTGATCAATGGTATCAAATGCAGCACTCGGATCTAACAGGATGAGAACAGATTAACGAGTGCAGTTTCTGTACTGTGATTTGTTCTGAAACCCGTCTCAAACTTATCAAGAATAGCATGTTTATTGAGGTGGTCATTTAGCTGCATAACAAATACGTTCTCTAGGATTTTACTTAAGAAACACAGGTGTAAGTACTGCTTAGTATAACTGAAGTATCGCAGCATGCACTTTTACAGTTCAAGTGACATGGGTTCAATCAACAAATCATTATCCTGTCTGCAGCATGTTATCCCTATGTTAGTTTTCTGAGCAGTGCTCTTTCAATTTCAACTTCTTTGCACACCTGCTCAATGTTTCATGTGACGAGCCCTTTAATTGAATGGCACTAGCTGTGCAAACTTTTACAGAGGATCACACTTTGATTGAAAGCTTTTGTATCATGTTGTGCCACACAGTTTCATGTGGGAACTCCATCTACACCCCCTAAATTTAATGTCACTGAATCACACTGTACAAACTTTCATGAGAGATCACTCATCAATTGAATGTATTTGAATTGTGGTGTGCCATGCTGCTCCATGCAGTTTCACATGGTGACCCCTGCCAACCTTCAATCGAATGTTAGTGTATTAAGCCACTCGTATCACTGTATTGCAAGCACATGAAGAAAAATAAGCCATTTCAGCTAGTGTCACGGTATACTTCCCAACAACTTCCCCCCACCATCTCACCCCCACCCAAGGGATAGAGAGTACTGTGCAGTATTTTTATCCTGTTTTTAATCACGCTTGCTACACCCAAACCTCTCCCCTAAAGTACCCAAACCCTGACTGAGAAGGCAGAAACTGGAATGATTACAAATTGGGAGGAAAAAATCGAGAAGCAGCCAATAGGGCGCTGGTTGAAGCGAGCGCTTGAATGAAGAGAGCTTAATCAGAATCTGTGGTGGGATGAGGCCGATTACACCGTGAACAAGTTTCGTGCTCATGACAGAGCATCAGCCATCTGCAGTCCAAAAGTGGCTAAGAAACACTGGCTGGATGGATGTGGGATGTGTGTGACTAGCTCTGGAGAGCCCTATTCACAGCTGTTTCCTACCCTGCACCCAGGGCTGACAGGAAACTGTCCCAAACCCTGAATCCAACACTGGAAAAAGCTGGTACAAAAATATACAGGTATGTATGTACTTAATTTATTGTAGACTTTAAGTGAGAAGAAAAAATCAATAACATACATACATACATACATAAATAAATAAATAAACAAACACTAAACTTCTGTGGTAACGCTGCTGCCTCGCAGTAAGGAGACCTGGGTTCTCCCCGTGTCTGCGTGGGTTTCCTCCGGGTGCTGTTTCCTCCCACAGTCCAAAGACATGCAGGTTAGGTGCATTGGTGATCCTAAATTGTCCCTAGTGTGTGCTTGGTGTGTGGGTGTGTGTGTGCCCTGCGGTGGGCTGGAATCCTGCCCGGGATTTGTTCCTGCCTTGTGCCCTGTGTTGGCTGGGATTGGCTCCAGCAGACCCTTGTGACCCTGTGTTAGGAAATGGCAGGTTGGAAAATGACTGACTGACTGACTAAACTTCTGTGGACAACTGAAACAGATAACAGGAGAAGATGTGTGAATTATGACGCAAAAATACCAATCTATTGTACAAAATGTAAGGTTTCCCTCTGTCTACAGGATGTAGTGAGAAGTGAAGCAAAATGACACCTTTTATTGGCTAACTAAAAAGATTACAATATGCAAGCTTACATCTTGCCTGAAGAAGGGGCCTGAGTTGTCTCGAAAATGCTTGCATAAAGTTTTTTATCATATAAATGCTTTCTTTTAAAAAAATAGTGTTGTACTCACTATTCTTCAGCCACTTGCAGCTCCTTTACTAAATAAGCAAAATAATAGAATATTTTTGGGTATGTAATTTAGGCACAACTAAATGCCAAAAAATCCTTAGTTCATAAGTGTTAAAATTCACCACATTTAATGCTAAACATTCAAAAGGAGTCCTTAGTTTAATTTCCCCATATTTATCTATCTCAAATATAAATCAGCAATCACCTGCTACTGCATAATGACCTAGCTTTTCTAAAACAAACATAACCAGTGTGATGACGGCAGGTGTTTCAGCCTGGCCGGGACGTCCCTCAACAGAGGAATGGAAGAAAAGCAGCCTTTTCAGGGCACTACATCCCCCGCGACACTAGATGGCAGCTCCCCTGGATGGAAATGGTTCCCCGGATTATCTCAGGGCAACATGGGACATAGAGTCAGTTTCTTCAGCCCTGTTGGATTCTGTGGGTGCCGCCAGGGGGAGCTCATCAAGAACCTGGGGACTATTCCTGTTATACTAACCCGGAAGTACTTCAGAGTCACGAGGACGGAAGCCCGCAGTACTTCCGGGACATTTGAGAAGGATGATGTGGCATGTGAGTGTGACGGAGCTGCTGGGTGTGGAGGATTGATTGTGATTATTGATTATTGTTTATTATTATTATTGGAGAATTGTGGAGTGTGTGGTGCTTTGTGCACTTATTGAAGAAAAATTATTAAAGATTCTTCTTGGTGCTTTTATCGTGTGTCCAGGACATCTGTCTGGTGGGTTCAACGGGGCAACAGCGACCCCTAGCGTCCACACCAGGAACATCTGGTATATTTGTTGGTACAGTAATCTGATGCCAGATTTTACTTAAACAGAAAACAGCAGAGCATAGCACTGTGCATGTTTGAACTACCCATAAGCCATCATCAACATTTCGTATTGTGTCAGCTTCTATCTTTCAAATTGCCTTAATTTTCAAATTGCCTTTATTTTTTGACTTACCCTTGTATACCATCTCCTAAATATAGAAGAACTGGAATTGCTCTTGACCCTTGCCATATACTATATAATGTGTTAGACATTTCATAACGATTTTGGCTTTCTTGTTTCTGGCCATTTAAAATTGTTTTGGTGTGGTTTCTTCAATCTTTAGTCACTGTTCAAAAGGCAACAACTTTAGCCAACAACAGGAAAGCAGCTTTTCTTTCATTAAAATATTTTCGAACACTTTTTTGTTTAGAGCAGCTTCTAATATAATTTCAAATGTCTTGATAAAAATTATTGATCAAAACACCAAGTAGAAGCAGGACAAACATTTATAGCAGGATTGTAGTGGAGCTCAACAAACCAATTATCCTGTCCTGTTCTCTTCTTCTGATTTATGTCATCACATTGCCAGTCTAGTGCCTGAGAACCTAAGTATACATGGAGAAAGGGCAAGATTAAGTAGGGTATTTTGGAGCTCTACCAACTACAAAATACTATACAACAGAAAAAGCATGGCTTTACTGCCTAAAATTAAGAGAGACAAAGCAAGTTTATTGAGTTTTAAGTAAAGTTTAGAGAAAAAAGTTTCTCTTGTTTCTGTTTGTATGAATGTTCAGAAGCTTTAATGTCAGCATCCTTATTTTTATTTTAGCAGTTTTTTGTTTTTATTTTGACATTAGTTTGAGACTTTGAGAATGACATATATAAATATATATATATAAAATGCGATTAGGAGACAGCTGAAAGGCCTTAAGAATAGTACTACCATGCCAGGCTGGGGGTGGCAAGCTGCACTAACTCTCTTTCTCAATCTTCTGCAGACCATCCACGGGAAATCTCGCTAGGTCCCAGCACCAGTGATGACGGCACTTCCAGTACCAGAGCAATGGATGATGTCACTTCCAGTCTTGGTGACATCACTTCCGTTTCAGGTGTCAGTGATGATGTCACTTCCAGTCCAGAAGACGTCACTTCCAGTTCCGGTCCCGATGACATCACTTCCTGTCTCGGACTTTAAAGCCACCATCTTTTCATTTTACAATCTGTTTTGAACTCAAACCTGTAAACATCTCAGCCAATTCAACCCATTTGCAGCCAAGGCATAATATACGGGTGGCTGCCCCAAACCACTTGATGTCTGTGGTCTACTTTTGTGACTATATATATATATATCCATCCTCCATCCATTATCCAACCTGCTATATCCTAACTTAAGGGTCACAGGGGTCTGCTGGAGCCAATCCCAGCCAACACAGGGTGCAAGGCAGGAAACAAACCCCGGGCAGGGCACCAGCCCACCACAGGGCACACACACAGACACACACACACACACACACGCACACACACACATCCACACACCAAGCAAACACTAGGGACAATTTAGGATCGCCAATGCACCTAACCTGCATGTCTTTGGACTGTGGGAGGAAACCGGAGCACCCAGAGGAAACCCACGCAGACACAAGGAGAACATGCAAACTCCATGCAGGGAGGACCCAGGAAGCAAACCCGGGTCTCCTAACTGCGAGGCAGCAGTGCTACCACTGCGCCACCATGCTGCCCCCTATTTATATATATAAACTGTATATATACAGTTATATATAGACTGTATATATATATATATATATATATATATATATATATATATTATATATATATAATATATATATATATATATATACAGTCGACCCTTGATATATGACATGCGAACAACTTGCTTTACGACCAAAATTTTTGTTTTGAATTACGACCAAAATCTTGCGTTACGACCCGAATGCGGTCACGTGTATCCGCTTGTGCGATTGTAAACAAACAGCAGAGAGCGTTTGTAAGCATCAGTCGGAGCCCAGATACATGTGTTTGTGGACGTAATTTCGGTCAGTGCAGTGATTTATATAATTTATTTTCGATAATTGCTAAGGAAGGAAGTGAAGGTAACGAAGGTAAAGAAATCGATCACAATCGAAACGAAGAAGGAAATTGTGTGGAAATATTGTGTGGAGTGGCGTTTGTGTGACCGATCTTGCTAATATGTAACAGCATGTCGAAATCCACCATCTCGACAATTTTACAAAGAAAAGATTTGTATAAGGAAACTCCTTCTAAACAATAACCACCTTCCATTTCATTCTCCTCCTCCTTCCTGCAAGCCAAAGATGTCAACTTAAATGGTGAGTAAAGTATGAAATTGTTGTTTCTGGTAGGCTAGACATTTTTTATAACTTTTTGGTTAGTACATTAGAAAAATTATTGGTGTTTTTGGTAAATTATGCACATTATACAACCCTTTTTTATTAAAAAAAGTTAAGTAAGTGTTGCTGTGGGAGGTTCGGAACACATTAAGGGCATTTCCATTATTTCTTATGGGAAAAATAGTTTTGACTTACAACCAACTTGAGTTACAACCAGCCCTTGCAAACAAATTGAGTTCGCAAGTCAAGGGTCCACTGTATATATATATTTTGTGGAGGACAGATGCTGCCAGAAACACATCATCAGACACCTAAAGTACTTCTGGGTGCCCTATATAAGAAGCCAGCAGACACTACTCCGGGAGCCATAGTCAGGAGGAGGAGGACAAAGCTTGCCGGAGGGAGAGTGGAGGAGAAAGAAGGAGAGAGAGAGAGATAAAGAAGAAGAGACAATATATATATATGCAGTACCCCACCGGGTCAAGAGGGGGTGCGAATACTAACAATTACATCTCCTTTCTCTTTCTTAGCTCCGAGAAGCTGCCCTGTGAGTGAACCTAAGGCATGCCCCGAGTCAGCTAATCCATACCTCTTCTAGTTGGGATGCTATAAATTTGAGAGGTCCTGGAAGATTGAGTTTCCAGGAGTCTTGCATGATGGAGCTTAAGAGAGCCCCAAAGGCTAGGAAGGCAACTGTTATGCCTTATTTCTGTTGCATCACCACGTGGTCATTTTTGTCTGCTTTTTTTTGGCCTTTGGCAGTAAATGAGGTGACCCAGTTGCCACCCCAATTTTTCTTTGGTTAACCTCTCCCTCATTTGCTCCTCACAATATACAGTATATAAGACAGCAACTCCAAATACTATTGAAAAATGAAACCATAATAGCACAGCAAGTCCTTAATTTTCCTCTGTGTCTCACCAGCTCCTATCACATCTAACAGCCTGTGAAACAAGTAATCAGTATTATTCTTATGATTAAGAGTCTGTTAATTTTTTGTAGCTTTTCCTTGATTGATTTTCAAAAAGTGTGTTTCCAATTAGAGGTTTACAACTTCAAGGAATCGAAAAATAACATGAAATGAAAAAGTAGGAAACATTTACCGTCTTGCTGTGACACCATATTTGTTTGTTGTTTTGGTATAATTGTATTGGCATAGTGCTGCTGCCATGGTGTTCTCTGAATGAATGAATGAATGTGGAACATGTGTTACACTAGACCAGTGTTTCCCAAACCCGGTCCTGGTGAACCCCTGTGGCTGCAGGTTTTTGTTCCAACCGGATTCCTAATTAGTGACAACACCTGATAACACTGATCTCATTTAATTAGCTGATATTATTTTTCTTTTATTCTACATTCAGAAAAGCACAGCAGCATGATTTTTACATTTATAAGACACTTAGAAATATTTCTGCTTTTGCTATAGATTTAAATGCTTAATTCTCTTTTGTTGATTTCATCATATTTTGTCCTTTCTCTGTGTAGTTTTTCCCCTTTGTTGTATCTTATTAATGAGAATTAAAAATGAGCAGAGCAGACACGCTAGCAAACAACAGTGAATAAGCAAAGGCTGCAACTACTTTAGCATCAGATCCAGTAATTAGTAAATAATGGATTAATTAAACAATTAGAATACCTAGAAAAATAGAATGAAAATCAAGATGAAAATATTGTTAAAAAGAAAAAAATACATTATTCCCATATAACTTCTTGGTACATTTTAATATATATATATATATATATATATATTTTTTTTTTTTTTCTTTTTAACCAAACTTAGTTTTCTAATTTCTATATTGTTCCCAAAACACAGAACTTGGGAAACAACAGTTCACTTAATTAGCCCAGGAGTCCAATTAAAAACAGAAGCTGGTTGGAACAAAAACATGCAGCCACAGTGGGTCCCCAGGACTGAGGTTGAGAAACACTGCATTAGACTCACAAAGCAAAATTTGATTAAGGCAGTGGACTTTAAATTTTCAGGAAATAATTCAGCAAACGAGGTCCCTGGCAAGTCCAACAAAGTAACCCTAACCCTACAGATCAGAGTCCCTAGCTTCTGCTTTGATAGATCTTTGCTAAAGTCTAGGCATGCATGGATGGCTGTAACAGTAAAGGAAACCATAATGAAGTCTATGAACACTACAGCAGTCTTTCATCACACAGATAATATGAAACAGAACTGGAGAAATGGACTTCACAATTGGTAGAATAATTTGTGAAAGTCATTCCTAGACAGAATATAAACTTTCTTAGTTTGTATAAAACATGGGGTAATTTACTTCAAAACTGTGAATCGCATAAATCTCTGTTGATTGTCAAACTTTATACACAATTATACCCTACATTCAAGAGCTGTATTTAGATGCTTGCCTTCTGTGGCGGCTTTTTGGCTAGGTCCCTGGCTTATACCATACTAGACCATACTAGTGTTTGTCTACTTATTATTGAACATCACATAAAGGGATCATTTTCCTGCAGATCATCTAATGTAGTCTACCTAATTTTCTGCATGAAATGTCCTGACACTGCACTCTATGTGGGAGAAACTGGACAAACACTCCGCCAGAGAATGAATTTACACAGGTTCCACATTAAACATGGCAACACAGATGTTCCTGTGGCGGCCCACTTCAACAGCCATGGACACTGTGAGAAGGACTTTAAAGTCACAGTGCTTATGGGCAACTTCAAAACACAGCAAGAGAGAAAAGAATGGGAAGTTAAACTCATGCTAAAATTTAATACTTTACAACATGGATTGAATAAAGACAAGAGTTTTATGGCCAGATATGAGGATTGTTTACATCTCTCAGAATGACAGACAACCTGTCTACAGACCCACATTGTTTTGAAAAAACTCATTACAAACTTCAAAAGACTTTGTTGGACAGTTATCTTATCCAGAGATCTTGACAATACATTGTTCTTTTCTCTCTTGTTAAATTAACCCTAGCCTGAATAAATCTATTAATTTTTTACATTTAAAATTTCTCATTTAAATATTTACCAATGTTGTTTCTTGTCCTAGAGTGTATATAAACACAGGGAACTCCAGTTTCTGTATTACATCTTGCCTGAAGAAGGGGCCTGAGTTGCCTCGAAAGCTTGTATATTGTAATCTTTTTAGTTAGCCAATAAAAGGTGTCATTTTGCTTGGCTTTTCTCTACTTATTAAGAACTATTAGAATGTCTGTAAATTCTCATTGTATAATAGCCCTTTACAGAGTAAGACTGTATGAAACACCATTGTTCTTTAAGCATGCTTGTGCGATAGTCTACTATATCCAAATATCTTTTTTGTTTTTTGTAGTAACCCACCTAATATATTATTTTTGCAAAGAACTGAGTAAAAAAGTTGTTAAATGTGTAAAATTTGTGAAAAATCAATCCATTCAATGAGATACAACTCTATTTTTTAATCCATACTCTACTCAGCTAGCACTCTTAAATTATTCATTGATTACATATAATCACTGTAAAATTTCTATCCATCTTCATAATTTTTAATGCATTTTTGTCTAATATAGTTTCCTTTCTCTTCTTTTTTCCTTGCTTCTTTTGTAGAAAAAGAAAAGGGAAATAAGGTAAACTTTAATTTTACTAATGTATAAAATACAAAATGTATTCAATATATAATATTGTTTAATTATATTATTTGCAATGGATTCTATATGCTATACACTACTCATTTGAAATGTAATAAAATAAAAACTTGTTACATTTTAAATACATTTATCCATTACAACTACAGTACATTAAATTTGTTTCTTGCTAATTGACTTATCCATGAATGAGCAGCATATAAATTTTACTATTATGCTCACATTATGGATTGCATTAGCTAAGTCTCATGGTCTGTACGATAATGAAAAACATTCTTGAAAAGACTGAAAATTGTACATTCCTGTCATCCATTGGCAACTTTGAAGATCATTCAGCAATTCCAGTAATTTACTTTTTAGTGATTTATCTGTTATAAAATACTGCTCATGTACTTGAAAAGAGTAACTTATATTTTATTGGTGAAGGTGAGAAAGTGTAATTTGTTTTTGTTTATCCATTCATTATCTAATGTGAGGGTTGTGTGTGCTGGAACCCATCTTGGCTGCTTCAGGTACAAGATAGCTCACATTCACACAGACAACTCTTCTCTACCAATTTAGACTCACCAACTCTGTGTTGTTATGATGTAGGAGAAGTCAGAGAAAACCCTGTATACACAAGAAGAAGCTATACAAACTCCGCATAGAGAATGTCAAGGGCAAATTCAAATGTAGGACTCTGAAGCTAACCGGTGCACCACCACACTGGCCACTGACAAATATATCATTCCAAATGCTAAAGACAAGTGTTACATGGTGGAAATTCACGGGGACATAAATCCAACAATAGACCGAACTCTTTATGATGCACAGAAATGGGCAATATATTTTTCTGAAATAAAAAATAAACACCAAGAAAATAACAGTCATGTACAAGTGAATAATTCTGCCCATACAAAACAACTTCCACGACTAACAATTTGACTGTACTTTCCCGTTATTTTGCCCAAATGCTGTTTTCTGCTGTATGTCTACAAAATTCAAAGAATTCAGTACAAGCATTTAAAAAACACAATTGCTGTCCATTTTTGTATTTTATTGAAATTACGCATCTCAATAAATAATCTCCTTTTTGGTATTCATACAAATTGTCTTTTGAATGTTAAGAAAATTGGCATTCTACACAAATATATTAATGTACCAAGGCACCATCGAACAATTACTACACAACAGTTCTTCATTACACTTTTGTGTTACAAAGTTGTAGAAGACTTAGAAGTCTATGTTATGTCCCATAGTAAGGTACCTGATAAATTGAGGCCAGTTTATTTCAGCAGTATAGCTTTATATTTGTAAATGAATGTTGAAAATGATTATCAGAGCACAATATGTATTTGGTGGTTTGTTGACTGAGACATATATTTGAACATTTCATAGCAACACATCGACATTTCTGTGGCATTCAATTGTCTACCACAAAACTGATGTTGATGTAGCAGTTTATTTTCTAAAAGTGAGCAACAGTGCTGAGTTTTTTTTCCCACAATATATTTTCAGCAGAGCCTTGGTTATTATAATCCTCTGGTTGATAAAGTAGATTTCAAGTGAATGTTGGAATCTCTGTGCAGTATCTTCAATCTGAAATAATTCAGAAATATAAACCCATACAGTTTATTTAATACAATAATATATTTGAAATATGTTTAATAACTTTATCGTAATAATGATAAATTAGGAACCTTTCCCACCCATTCATCCATATGATGGCTACATGGTGAATATTTTTGCCTGTATAACAATCCATTTTTTTTCTACTTTTTACTTATTTTATTTTATTTTGGATATTTTAGCTTTAGTTTTTATTTAGTTTTTGATGTTATTTTTTAATTTTTATTAAGTTTTTGATTTTTGCCATTTTCTAATTTTAGTTTTCATTTAGTTTTAATTTTTCATTTGTTAACTTTTAGTTTTTGTCTCATTTTGCTAGTTTTGCATTACTCACCAAGAATGTGCACATGGACACAGCTTTGAAAATGTAAAAACAGTTTTCTTCATACAGGTAGTTGTCATGTCATTCATATTGTACCTATCAACTTAACACATACTATTTTACTGTCTGTGACAGAACTCCATTTTCTCCTGATAATCTGACAGTTCAAGGCTTCCAGTATAATCAAAACTGCAAAAATCAAATAGGTAGTGTAATTTGATGTCATTTGCTTCTTTAACCTGCACCAAGTTTAACCAAATGGTTATTTAATTTCAAAAATGTTTTCTTTTTTGTTTCTGAGATTGCCTTTGGAAGCAGTTAAGGCCACTGCTCAAATATACTGTTATACTTACATTTTACTGTTATATTTATTTTGGTAACTTATCTGACTATATGTCATCTATCCATTTTGAAACTTTGAAAGTGTATTTTTTACAGGGAATTCTTTCTTTGGTTATTTTTTTAAAAACTGCTGATGTCACTACTTGAACTGTGTTAACAGTAATAACGAAAATAATGATTAAAGATTATCCACGTGTATGATGCATTTCTACAGTATCTTTTAAAGCAACATCTCGGATCTTTCACTTAATAGTAAATATGCAAAAACTCCCTGTGAGCCTATCAAAGATGGGTGTAATTTACAAAAGATGTAGGAATAAATATATTTTGGTAATTGAGAATGTTTAATGACACTCTTCGAATATCCAATTATAAAACATTGCCTGAAGTTATGCACACTCAATGTATATATACAGGTACATGGGGAGAACATGCAAACTGCATACAGACACTGACCAGCGGGGCATTTTTCGTACGTGGATTACTCATTTAGCCAGATGTAATTGTTGACGATTTGGCCTGATCCTGGATCTGTCGGTTTTTCGAAACTCTTGCTGGAAGTGTTGTCATAGCAACACATCCTAATCCTCAAACCTGCTCAGAGCAGGTTTGTTCGATGTAAACAAGGATTAGCTCACACACTTAATGTGTCCATGCATGGAATTCATTCAGTCATGACTTTGCCGTTCATGAATGAGCGACCAATTGATATCGGTGCGCAAATTATAAGAAGAGAATTTCATATAGAGAGGGGTTTGCGCGATCAGCAAGATCCTTTATTGCTCCTGGAGGAAATTCTTTTCAAAAGATACTGCTTTAGCCGAGGGAAAATATTGTACCTCAAAAATTTATTAGGACATTATATTCGAAGTCAAACTCGGCGAAGTCGGGCTCTCACAACCACACAGACAGTAGGCATTACTTTGAGGTTTTTTGCAAGCGGCACTTTTTTATATACTGTAGGCGATGCGGAAAATCTAACTAAAAGTGCAGTTTGCCAGGCAATTTGTAAAGTCTGTTTGGCTCTGAAATATTTCCTTCGGGTTTTCATTGTGTTTCCTGGACACCTGCGTGTGCAGACGATAAAAGAGGCGTTTCATGCCATTGCAGGTAGGTAATACAGAGGCAAAAACACCAACAGTTCCATAAAGAATCTCACAATCAGCCTAATATTCTCATTACCCAGGGTTTCCAAATGTGATTGGGGCACATGGGACTGATCAGAGTGGAGTTTGATCAAACATCCATCCATCCATTTTCCAACCCGCTGAATCCAAACACAGGGTCACGGGGGTCTGCTGGAGCCAATCCCAGCCAACACAGGGCACAAGGCAGGAACCAGTCCCGGGCAGGGTGCCAACCCACCGCAGGACACACACAAACACACCCGCACACCAAGCACACACTAGGGCCAATTTAGAATCGCCAGTCCACCTAACCTGCATGTCTTTGGACTGTGGGAGGAAACCGGAGTGCCCGGAGGAAACCCATGCAGACACAGGGAGAACATGCAAACACCACGCAGGGAGGACTCGGGAAGCGAATCCAGGTCTCCTAACTGCGAGGCAGCAGTGCTACCCACTGCGCCACCGTGCCACCTTGGTCAAACATTATTTGGAAAATGTACCTCTCCTCCTGATGAATAATCAGACACAGTGTCTTCATCAAATATTTGACCTTTGTCAATATCTTGTTGGTCAGACAGAGGTTCTAGGGATATGACATTCCCTGCAACTGACCCAACAAAAAAAGAGCGCTATATAGAACATACCTATGGCACACATTGAGGACAAATATATGCAATGACCATCCTTTACCTGAAATGAAGTGACCACTGCATCCTGCCACTGGTTCTGAGGAGGAGCTTCCCCCTGGAATGCCCTCAGAAACAGGGCGATGGGCATTTTGCTGGAGAGCCAAGTCTTCAGCAGGGGTTAGGTCTGGACCGCGTGGACCTCCACCTGTTTTTTGCTTGTCTGCCTTCTTATTAGCTTTAAAATTAATGTTCTTTACCTTATATATGATTCTTTATGTCAACAATTCTGTAAATAGTTATATACCAATATTTACCAGTTTGAAGTATATTCTTGTACTTCACTTTAACCTGTTCCCATGTTCTCCTTGTGCTCACGTTTGATCTGGAATTATGACATATTAAATAATAATTAATCTGACACATAGGAAATAATAATAATAATAATACATTTTATTTATACAAGGTGCCTTTCAGAGAACTCAAGGACACCGAACAAACAATAAATAAATAAATAAAAGGCACAATTATAAACAACTTAAAACATCAGAAAATCTAAAAATTAAAACCAAACAAAACCACTATAATCAGAAGGAAAAAGAAAAAGCCATTTTAAACAGATGCGTTTTAAGTTTGCATTTAAAAAATGAATATGATTTGATGTTTCAGAGCTCCGCAGGTAATGAATTCCAGAGCTTGGGAGCAGAACGGATGAATGCTCTGCTCCCCATGGTGGTTAGACGGGCGGGAGGGAGGAGGAAGAGGATCTAAGGTTACGGGATGGAATGGTAACATGAAGAAGGTCAGACATATGGAGGGGTGAGGTTATGGATGTCCTTAAATGTTAATAGAAGAATCTTGATCGGGAGCAAATGAAGCTGCTGCAAGACCAGAGTAATATGGTGAATAAATGGGGTTCGAGTGATGATACATGCTACAAAATTCTGGACTAACTGAAGCTTATGAATAGATTTATTAGGGAGACCAAAGAGGAGTGAATTGCAGTAGTCCAGCTGAGAAGTAACAAGACTATGAACAAGAATGGCAGTGGTATGAGGAGTGAGGGAGGGGCAAATGCAATTAATATTACGTAGGAGGAAGTAAGCAGACCGGGTGATGTTATTAATGTGACATTGGAAAGACAGAGTACTGTCGAGGATGACACCCAGACTCTTGACCTGAGATGATGGGGAAACAACAGAGTTATCAATAATAAGAGAAAGATTATTGGTTTTGGATAATGATGATTTTGAACCAATGAGGAGAACCTCAGTTTTGTCACTGTTTAATTTAAGAAAATTCGAAGAAAACCAGGATTTAATTTCAGAGATGCAGTCAATAAGCGAGGGTGGTGGAAAAGAGGAGGTGGGTTTACTAGCAAGGTAGAGCTGGGTGTCATCAGCATAACAGTGAAAATTAATGTTATATTTGCGAAAAATATTGCCAAGGGGAAGAAGGTAAATAATAAAAAGAAGAGGCCCCAGGACAGAGACCTGGGGCACACCAGAAGTAACAGCGGGTTGTTGGGATGTGAAGGTTTTAAGCTGTATGAACTGAGTGCGGCCTGAGTGGTAGGATCTAAACCAATCAAGTGGAGTGTGAGTAATGCCAATCAAAGATAATTTATTAAGGAGAGTGGTATGGCAAATAGTATCAAAGGCCGCACTCAGATCAAGGAGGATGAGAATAGTGATTAGACCAGAGTCAGCAGCCATAAGGAGGTCATTGGTAGTTTTAACAAGTGCCATTTCTGTACTATAAAGAGGGCAAAAACCAGACTGGAACTTTTCATATAGATTATTGTGAGATAAGTGGGTGTGAAGTTGGATAGCTACTATTTTTTCAAGAATTTTGGAGATAAAGGGCAAGTTAGAAATGGGGCAAATATTATTGAAATTAGTAGGATCAGCACCAGGTTTTTTTAGTATTGGGGTTATAGCAGCAGTTTTAAAAGATGAGGGAATAATACCAGTAGTAAGAGAAGAGTGAATGATTGCAGAAATGAGAGGGACTAGAGAGGGGAGGCAGGCTTTAACCAGAACTGTAGGCAGGGGGTCCAGCTGACAAGTAGATGACTTGGATTTACAGATGAGATCTGAGATTTCAGAGGAAGTGGGAAGCTGGAAAGAAGAGAAAGAATGAATAGGCGAGTGTAGTTCAGAAGGAATACAGAGAGGATCTGGACCAAGGTGCTGATGTATCCTTTGGATTTTCTCATTGAAAAAGGACATAAGAGAATTATAGAAAGCAGTTGAGTAAAGGTGAGATGGTAAAGAGTCTGGAGATTCTGTAACATTATTAAGTAAAGAAAACAAAGACTTGGTGTTACCTGTATTACAAGTATTTAACTGAGTGTAATAATTAGATTTGGTTTGGGCTATACAATCCTTGTAATAGAGTAGATGATTTTTATATATCTCTTTGTGGACAAAGAGTCCGGATTTTTTATACAACCTTTCAAGTTGCCTTCCTTTAGCTTTCAGAAGCCGAAGTTCAGGCATAAACCAGGGGGCAGAAAAAGAAAAAGAAACAGATCTGGTTTTTAGTGGAGCAAGAGAATTAAGAATACCATTAAGACAAGTGTTATAATATGAGACCAGTTCTATGGGAGTGGATAAATTATACATGTCCATTTGGGAATCAATTCTAGAAGACTTAATGTTACGAAAGGCTATGAGACGTGGAAGCTTAGGAACAGAAAAGGTAAGTTTGGCATTGAATGAACGGAGAAAATGATCGGTTATAGTGAGTTCATCTGCTGTAAGATCAAAAGGAACAACACCAGAGCAGCAGATCAGGTCCAAGATATGTCCTTTACAATGGGTAGGAACATCAGTGTGCTGCTGGTATCTAAAACTCTCCAGGCAAGATAAAAACTCTCTAGTGAGAGGGATATTGATATTGTCCAGATGTATATTAAAATCTCCCAGCAGAATTATACTTGGAGTAATTATAGACAAATGGGTAAGGAAGGTAGCAAGATCATTCAAAAAATTGTTGTTTGACTTAGGAGGACGGTAGACAGTTGCAATGATGGTAGGAACTGGCCCAGACAGTTGACACACAGTTGATTCAAAAGAGATAACAGCAGGAGCAGGCAATGGCAGGACTTTCCACTTCTCGCAATAAATTATCGCGACACCTCCTCCACGGCCAGAGGCACGGGGTTGACAAGCGTAAACAAACCCCGGGGGGGTGCATTCATTAAGTTGTGAAAAGTCTTGAGGTTGCTGCCAAGTCTCAGTTAAACAGAGAAAGTCAAACTCAATGAGGAGATCCTGAATGAGATGTCACTTGCTCATGAGTGAGCGGATGTTCAGTAGACCAAAGCTGACAATGTTGCTGTCGCATTTGACAGTGGTGTTAGTCAACCAAGCTAAGCTGGCCAACACGCTATGGTCAGCGTTCCTATCTGTGTTATATGGAGGGTGCCAAAAATCAGACCAAAAAGAGTTAATTCCTTTTGAGGCATCTGTTCGGAATCTCCGGCGGGACCCACGGTGGATGTATCTCTGACGAGGGAGAAGTATGACGTCCGGGTCGAAATACAGCACCAACAGCAGAGGCACAGACTGGTGAAGATGCAGTCGAAGAAGCTCAGCAGCTGGGTACTGGAGGAGGCCAGTCGCAGGTTGGATAATGAGCGACAGAAGACTCCAAACAAACATTAACCAGGCGAATATCCTACCAGTCCACATTGTAGGCGAGGAGGCCACAGGCAGCTCAGGCATCCAGAGAATAAACCAGTAAGTTTCAAATGAAACGAGGGTTAGGCTGAAGCTAAATGCATACACAGCACATACAGCCATGCAGAGATGTCAGCAATAATGGCAAAAAATACCATCAAAATCACTAGTCATAGCAAAATCAATAGTCTAGTTACCGGCGAGCAGTGGCGACCAGTCCCGCCAGTGTTCACTCAAACCGGAAATGAAACGCTGCTTTCAGTAAGTACAATGCACACGCTTTTAATTTGTCGGCCACTTTTTGCCAACCGTCTTTTCTGGTTTGGGCTGCTTTTGCAGTGTTACCCCTTGTGCATATTAAATCTTGAAATTCTTCATGTCCTTCGAATGAAAGGTCTTGCTCCGCTTGTGTGAAAAAAAAACGTGCCCGTTCTTTCGTCATTTTGTTACAGCCTATCAAAGACTTGCTGATCATGTTTGCTACACTCAATATATATGGGCTTTTCAATTCAGCGCGGGCGCGCGCATTCATCACGGATGATTAGATCCAGCTAGACTAATCTACTACACAGCTGCGTTTGAAAAACCGACTTATCCCGGATGAGTTTCACTGGCATTAACTCATCCAAGATGAGGCATCTGATCTCGGATGATTTAAGCGACGTACGGAAAATACCCCCCAAGTCAGCAATAAAACCCAAACTCTTGGCAATTTGTAGTAATAATAATAATAATAAACATTTTATTTATATAGAACTTTTCCCATTCTCAAAGAACTTCACAAATATTCACAGGAATACAATAGGAATGTAAGCAAAGATGACATTAATAACACAGGATACAAACTAAAATAAAATATTAAACACCAAATAATCGATAAACATTTGAAAGTCAAACCTCTGAATTAGATTAAGAAATGAGCAGCGAAAAATAGAAGCCATGAACAAATAACACAATTTGTGCGTGATCACATATACTGTAGGATTATAAATGTTGATGTTACAGTCACCCACAATGATAAGGAACAATTAATGGATAAGGGAAGATGTCATTACTAGTTTTTACTGCCAAATACTGGAGGGATATTGACCATTCAGTGGCTATTTGTTTGATGTTCAGTTCAGATCTAACAATTCTAGACAGACCTCTGTGCTGTTGCACAATAAATGCTCAGATGTGGTCACCTCATTTTTATTTTCGTTATTACATGATATATCCAGAATGCAGTCCTCAATAAATCAGGTAGGTCTAGTGCTTTACCAATATTAGATAAAGAAAGTCTGTTGCACTCATATTCATCATCTAAATTTATTTCAATATAGAGTAGATCTGGTAAATTACTCTTGTTAAAATAAACACTGAGAGGGATGACGTACTTCAGATTTAAGAGTGTTGATGAACTCCCAAACACAGCCTGCTGACTTCACAATCACCTGTTAAAAACCTTGTTTTACTAAGGCATTCTAAGTATATTAAAATTAATGTAGTCAGACCATTTTGTATTTAAGGAGCATTTAACATAGAGAAGTTTATGACAATAGTGTGTCAGGAACTCATTCTGTGACACTGAACCATCCATGTTGAAACATCTGCACTAATAACCTGATTAAAACTAAATGTGTATGGGTAAAGTTGGCTCGGTAGATAACATTGATTGAATGCTACACATTTTCTTAATCTGTCTCTGCAATGGAACCATCAGCAAGCAAACAATATCTATGTGAAATAAGGATAAAAATTGCTGAAATTCCTACCTGCTTTGCTGCATAAAGATAAAAAATTTTCCATTCTAAATACTGACTGAATTTGAAGTGCGGGGGTAGCAATTTGAGCTTGACAACTTCCATGAGTCTAATTTTCAAACTTCTTAGCTGTATCTTACAAAGTAACATGTGGCATGTTTTAAGCATCTTTTCCTTGAAGTTTGGTCAAAGCTGCCTGCTGCTCAATTGCAACGAGAGTGTGTGACTGAGGGTCAATTATATCTAGTGAAATCCATAGAATAAGTCATTGGCAAGTGAAGAGGCTTTGGCATTTGCTCTCAGTTTTAGAAGGGAAGCTGACTTTTGGTTTAACACTAGAATTCCTGAACTCTACAAAAAAAGTGGTAATGCCAGGCCACCTTAAATTCCCTCACACCTCCTCTTCAGCGTCTTTGTTTTGCAAATGTGTCAATCAACAACTGCAGCAGGCAACCTGCTCACTCATCCCCCACCGAGGCTACTGAAGTCAAGTTAGACACTGATGTCTCTTTATTTGGGAGTTAGGTGTCCAGAATTGTATAGGGTAAATAATATATCATTATTTGGAAAACAACTGATATTTGATGGGCTGTAATCTCAGTATAGTTTTGACTCGGATCCTGGTTCTAAATTGCTGGAAATCAAATTAATTGTTCTGAAATTTGTAGAGTACTTTTGCATATACATATTTCTCAAGGTAAGAAAACAATTGTGAATTCAATTGCTCTTTCCATCTCCTTCTCGCTTTCTTTATGTGAATATTTTCAGAAAGTTCTTTCACAATGAGTTATACTTTATACAGGATATCCAAGGTCATAAGATCTGTATTCTGTTCTTATGAAATTTTGACAATGCTATCACCAAATCATTTTTAAAAAATAGGACAAACTATCTTGAGCACTTGTTTGTATTTAGTACTTCCTTTAAAAGCCACGTACAGTATATTGTACTTAAATTGTGTCGACTGTTCAACAACTTTCTAAAATAAATCTATGATGCAAATCTAGTACACCTATTGTTTACTCTCCTGTCATAGCAGTGAAAATTAAAATGATAAAAACTAGTTTCATTTTCATTTTTAATTTATCATTTTCATTCAGTTCTAGTTTTCAGACATTTTTCATTTTTATTTTTTTAATTAATGAAATTATTATTTTTTTCTTAACAACATATTTCATTTGAGTTTTTATTAATAGGAATAACACTGTAACAACATATTTGAATTCAGCTTAGCTTCTCATTACTATGTCACAGCTGAAATTAATACAACCTTTTTTATGGCACCTCAAAATCAGATGATATCTTATTTACAAATTATTGTTCAGGCAGAATTCCCTAAGCAGTTGAAATCCTACTTCTTAAGTGCAGTAAATCTTACAACAATCAGTTTCTCCAGATCCATATTATAATAAACCTACAGAAAATTATAAGAATAAAAGCACCTGAACAGTAATATGGCTATGAGTTTAAACTGATGAACAACTGACATTTGATGGGCTGTAATCTCAGTATAGTTTTGGCTCGGATCCTGGTTCTAAATTGCTGGAAATCAAATTAATTGTTCTGAAATTTGTAGAGTACTTTTGCGCATACATATTTCTCAAGGTAAGAAAACAATTGTGAATTCAATTGCTTGTTCGATCTCTCTCTCGCTTTCTTTATGTGAATAATTTCAGAAAGTTCTTTCACAATGAGTTATACTTTATACAGGATATCCAAGGTCATAAGATCTGTATTCTGTTCTTATGAAAATTTGATAAAGCTATCACCAAATCTTTTTTAAAAAATAGGACAAACTATCTTGAGCTCTTCTTTGTTTTTAGTACTTCCTTTAAAAGCCACGTACAGTATATTGTACTTAAATTGTGTCGACTGTTCAAAAACTTTCCAAAATAAAACTATGATGTAAATGTAGTACACCTATTGTTTACTCTCTTGTCATAGTAGTGAAAATGTGTAGATTTCTGTCATTTTAAGAACGCCTGAAAGTGCTATGAAAAAGAACATAGAAGGCAAATACTGAAAAAAGTAAAAATTATATGGGGATGTTAATGTTTAGGCTTTGAGAAAAAAATATTAAATGATTCTTTTATAAAACGTTGATTAAACTGGAAAATAATTGAGTCAATGATTATATAATAGTTTGGTCTTCTACCAAAAACAGGATGCAAACTTATCAAGGTTTTTAAGTCCTGTATAGGAGTGCTGACCACTGTTAAATCTTGTGTGTCTCATAGATGTTCCAAATGACCTGGTATTGGATCTCTACTCTAAATCACTGGTTCCAGCTCCTCACACATGTCCTCATGAGAGTTGAGATTTGTGACTAGCTAGACCACTTCATTAAACTAAATTTATAGTCGTGTTTCTGGAGTAAATTTGGTGATCTAGCCTATTATATGTATATGAACTATCATCATATACTGTAGAAGCATCCTTGCTGAGTAAGAGACATCCCTGTTCATGGTGTGTCATAAAAACATACCCCCCACAATTTCACCACCATAAGTATCCTGCATTTTTGACACAATTTTGGATAGTTTCTTGTTCTTATGAGGTTTTCAGAATATCCTATTTCCATCTTTCCCTACTAGCATGAATGAGCATGAACTGGGATTTGTGATGCCAGGAAAATTTTTTTCCTGATCCTTTATTGCTGTAGAATCTGTATCTTCTTGTTTTTTGCTGGCAGAAATGGAACTACTTTCGGTTTTTGTCAGCCTTGCACCAACCATAACAGGTTATGATGAGTTTTTTTTTTTTTTTATAATTCTAAATCAACACTACTATTATTGTGTATTATATATATAAACATCTCTATAAAATTACATTTCATATCAAAGAAAGTACTTCAGCAGAGAGTTGGGAAAATAAGAACTAAATTACTTACTGTATGTTTGCCAACTCCTTAAGGAAACTGAAAAAGCCAGTGTTTCCCAGTTACTGATTTAAGCCAAGTAAATGTTAAAAAGATCAAATATTGTTGTTGCCAAAGAGCTTTCTTAAATAATGCAGTATTTAAATTTGCAGCCAACTCTCATTTCTTAGAGGAAGGCTGCATCAGTGTGATGACCACTATCTACCTAACTCCAAATTAAATGTGAAATGCAATAAAGATGTCTCAGTTCTGCCAAATGCAGAGACTGGCAGGTCACAAGGCAAAAGGAAAAAAATAAAAGGAAAGAAAATGTCAATTAAATTTCGGAATGAAGGTCTCTCATAAAAATCCTACATGCTAAGACAAAGTTTGAATTCAAATGCAAGTGTATGATTGAAAACCTAAAGACTAACAAAGACATTCTTGAAGTTTGTTTGTCACCATCTTGGGCAACTGGGAATGTTGCAACACTGAATTTTATATTATCCTCACAATGACATCACCACTTGCAACTTCTTGTTGTCACAAGTTAGTAAAACATAAGATGTTTCTAACAATAGACTACTTTGAGTCTCAAAATGGCAAATAGAAACAGAATGGTGGCATAAATAAAAAATGATAACATGACAAAATAACTACTATAACAAAATCAAAACGGATACAAAAATACATGCAGAAATAAACTCTCCATGTTCCAAAACCTTAGAATAATAGAAAACATGAAAAAGAAACAAAATATTAACCAAAAACCTCTAAAATCATAACAGTGTCATAAAACTTGAATAGAAAATGAATTTGTGATTGTTTCAATTTTACATAAAGTTATAAGGAAAGGTTAATGGTAAGTAACTTTTGAAATCAGAATAAGATGTGCAGCTATATGATGCTATGCAATTGTGTGAAGTAGCATAATGTTATTAGAAATACTTAAAACTAAATGAGGCAATAATAATAAATTATATTTAAAAATCATTTTTCTGTTCTACTCAAAGTGCTTTATATAGACAGTGGAGACCCCACTTGGATGATGCAATGGGAGACATTATTGCATCAGAATTCTCCATCCATTTTCCAACCCGCTGAATCCGAACACAGGGTCATGGGGGTCTGCTGGAGCCAATCCCAGCCAACACAGGGCAGGAACCAATCCCGGGCAGGGTGCCAACCCACCGCAGGACACACACAAACACACCAAGCACACACTAGGGCCAATTTAGAATCGCCAATCCACCTAACCAGCATGTCTTTGGACTGTGGGAGGAAACCGGAGTACCCGGAGGATACCCATGCGGAGAACATGCAAACTCCACGCAGGGAGGACCCAGGAAGCGAACCCAGGTCCCCAGGTCTCCCAACTGCGAGGCAGCAGCGCTACCCACTATGCCACCATGCCGCCCCACCAGCATTCTCTCCACAGATAATTATCTATTAGTAGGTGAAGGGGTGAGAGAGATAGTTTGCTGGTAAGGGACAGGAGATTAAATGGGGTCATAATACCCAGATCATGTTGGGCAATATAGCCAAGAGATTGGGAAGCCCCCTACTGTTATCAAATGATGCCCAGGGATCTTTTATGACCAAAGAGAGTCAGGCCTCTGGTTTTACATCTTACCTGAAAAATGTCTCCACTTTGTACAGCACAGTGTCCACTTGCTATTGACACTGGAGCATTGGGATTGCCTCCTGTTGGCCTCACCAACACCTCTTCCAGCAGCAACCCAAACTTTCCTAGGTGGTCTCCCATTCAAATACTGGATGATCCCATGCATACTTATTGTAGCTTCAAGTAAATTAACTGTTCAAAATTGCATGTGGTAACTGGCTTTCAACTTTTTACTAGTAAATAACATATCTGATTTTTGTTATATATGTGTGAGTTTAGCATCATACATAATAAGCCATGTCTTCATTCAGTAAACATTTGGCTTTAATCACACTGTGGCATATTTAAAGAACTTTAGCATTTTATCTATTTAGAATTAAACATTTGCCTGGTCATGTGATGGACTGGCATCCAGTCTTAGGTCTGTTTATGCCTTGCACTCTGTTGCTAGCTGGGATAGGCTCTAGCCCCTGCCCATGACCCTGGCCTGGATTAAGTTAAAAAATACATGACATGACATTTGCCTGATGGGCCTATAGTGCTTTGCTGTACATTTTGAAATACCAATGAGTCAATCATGGAGGACCACAGCCTTTATTAATACCACTGGATACATAGCAGGAACTAATCCCAGGAAGGATCGCAGATGTGCTTTGCATTCATTTAGAGAAAAAAAAAAAACAAACAAATTGTGGTTTAGATTTGGTTTTATTTCATTCTTATTCTCTGTGGTGTCGGACGCTGCATACTTTTACTTTGTACTCTTGTTTCAATATTTTTTCAAGCAAATATCTTATAATGTCAAGAGTCAGTTACATTTTTTTAGAATTCTTTTCTCTTAAGGACAGCTTTGCTATGTATGGTTAAGAATGAGTTATGGAATAATTTTACTCTATGATGGGAGTGTAAATGATACTGTACACCAAAAATCAATGCAGTGAAGTTTGCAACAACTTCAAAAATTTTACAGTATAAACATCCACAATCCCACTAAGCATTCTGTGCTGCTTATTTAATCCTTTACACCGCTGGGTACTTTTGATATTTGATATATAAAGCACAGTGTGTCTTTCTTGTTTGTTCCTTAGGCATTTCCACATTGCTAATCCTAGCCCAAAAACTTGGCAGGCTTACAAAACTAATCCATGGGAAGGTCATTGGATACATGGTGACTTTGAAAAAGATTTTTGAAGAATAAGAAACATTAACCTGAAAGTTGCAAATAGTCAACAAGGGACATGCATCTTACTAAAACGAGTAGTTTATTATCATACTATTTCCACTCCCACAATTACAAGAGACATTTATCCAGGTATTTTATGAACCTCTTATTCCATTACAAGGAATGTAGACATCTGTCCTTGCATGTACTCTGAAATTTTAGCATGGACTATGGTAAACTAAAGTCAGAGTATTATGTGTACAAATATGATTATCAAATGAGTTGGTGACAATTCAGTCCATTAAGCTCATTTGTTTAGCTAATATCTCATCTGTTTCAGTAAATCCAGATGCTTTTCTAAAAAAATAACCTGAATCACTTTCTATACTCAAGTCAACAGGATCAACAATTTCTTTTCTAACATAAGTGCAGTTGACCCTCAATATGGTGTTTAAGAGATTATGCTGTTTTAAACAATGTTACTGAATTTATTGTGGAAGTGGACAAATCAGTGATAGATATTCTACAGGTTGTTAAATCTATACAGGGGCAAAATTGTTGATAAAAGCAATGACAATTGGAAGGAAAAAGTTTAGGAGTGCCACATAATGTTAAAGATGTAAAAAATTAGCTATGAGTGGCAGATTCAGACCAGTACAAGAAGGAGATATATGCTCGTGTTTGTTGCTGGTGCAAGGCTATTCAAATTCACAGAGATTATAAATGAAATATAAGAGTTTAGACCATTTATTTATCCTATTGGTATGTTCAAATAATTCTATAATAAATTACTACCAGAAAATTGTGCCACAGAACCATCTCGGAAACTCATTTTAGTGTAGCTTCCTTCCTCCGGTAAATCTCTATGCTTTTTCCTTTCTCTAAAGAAATGCCTTTTGCCCTATGACAAAGCTCTCTCCTCATTCAGGCAAAACTCATTCTCTCTTCCTATTACTGTCAAGATGGCTTCCTCCCTGCAACATAAACTCAGCTCTTTCTACTCCCTCCTATCTCATATACAAAACATGAAGAATGCTAGCAGGGTGATTCAGTAAGAGCTGAGACAGCTGTCAACCATTTTTAAGATGAAGGCAGCTTACCCAGATAACTTTTTACTACCAGTGAATCATTAGACCAGACATATGCATCTGTCAATCTTTATTTTATGCTAAATGTTGTCTCTTTTTGTGGGTGGAAATACATTTTTGACAGCCAACAGTGTAAATCCCCTTTATGCTTTCTCTCTGAGAGACCTGCATTATCATGCCATTTAAGTTGTTGCAGCAAATTTTGAACAGTGTGTTGTATGATTGTATAAAATGCTATATGAAACATAGTTGCTTATAATGTGTATTTCCTTAGCTGTTTTTAAAACTTGTAAGGGAAGTACCCTCCTTATTGAAATATGGCAACAGTTGTAAAATGCACAATGTACTAATTAGATTTCAAATGATAGAAAAATAAATACAATACACTAGTTCCCCCATCCAGGCAAGTTCATGTCTGTCAACACAAATTTTTAATAAAACATTTTTTATAGATGTAATTTTTTAATTTTTTGATTTAATAATAACTGAAAATTAAAATAAACTGAAATATGACAGTTTTCCTGGCCACCAATATGCTGTAATTTTAACCGGATGACTGCTGTGGAGACTTAGCTCACCTCAGCTCAGCTCATTCAAATCAGCTCTTCTAATGGTGAGTTCAGTGATAACATCTGCCTTTGTATATAAAATACAGTACATATATTTTAACCCAACAATATATCACATGCAGTTTTACTTTATCTATGGTGAAGTGTTATGATAGCTGCAGTAAATATGAAGCCAATGGCTACTTTAGTAGACTTGTTAGCTATATGTTAAACTGCAGACGAGTCACTCGGGAGTTTTTATTCCTACCTTATATTTTTTGTATTTTAATTTTGTTTTATTTATACGTTTAGCTTTCAGTATGCCTGAGCCCATGTGTTTACTGGTGCCACCTTAGACGTGTTTGATTGATGCAACTTCTGATTGGCTTTAGGCTCATTGAGCAGAAAATGTGAACCTATTGTACATTGGATAAGATGAGGTTTTGCTTCCTCTAGTCTATTGCATACAGTAAGCACTCTCAAGCATACTCTCAAGTATTTTATTGAAAATACTGTAATGTCCACAAAATGGACCAGGAAAAGACTCTTCTAATGCATCCACTTGCTATTAGGCTTTGCAAAGAAGCCATCTTTAGAAGAGGCCCATGTAGAGCAAGTAAAAAAAAGCAGAAAAAGAGCACTGACTTGTTTAAACACAAGTACATGAACACTGGCTCATCATAAATATTGGGGGAGGGGCACACAAATTCTAAGCTACAACATAAATAATAAGAAAAGTATAACCATATCCACAATAATAGTAATAATACCTATTTCTATACCAAACATGTAGGTAAGAGCACTTTACAAGAAGATAAAGAAAAAAGGCAATTCCAAAGTGTAAATAAATAAATAAGTAATAAATCAGTTACAAATAAATAAATACAAACCTACATAGTATAGTTAAGTAGTGGAAATAGAGTCCTTAAGTAGTGATTAAATTGCTTAACTCATTGTTGTTGGATGTATTAGTGAAGGGAAGGAGGAAGAATACAGAGTCCTGGTGAGCATCTTTGTGGACTGGTGTCACCATAAAAATCTCCAAATAAACCCAAAGAAAACAAAGGAGCTTGTGGTGGACTTTCAGAAAAAGATGTCTTCGGTGGCTCCTGTCATCATTCAGGGGGAGGAAATCAAGATAGTTAAAACCTACAAGTACCAGGGTGTATACCTGAACAATAAGCTGGGATGGGGGCAAGAAGGGCCAGAGATAACATTACTTTCTGAGGAGGCTGAGGTCATTTGGTGTGAAACACCTATTGCTGAGGACTTTCTGTGAGTCTGTGGTTTTGAGTGCAATCTTTTATGCTGTGGTGTGTTGAGGCAGCAGTATCACAGCCATGGATACTAACAGACTGAACAAGATCATTAGAAAGGCAATTCAGTCCTTGGGGTGAAACTGGACACTATGGAGGTGCTAGGGGGTCTTCATAATTAATGACACCTTTGCCAGTCTCCTCCTGTCTGCTCTCATCCCCTCCATAAATTGCTGCAGGGCCAAACGAGTGCAATGAACAGCAGACTAATCCTCCCCTGCTGAAGGAGAGAACATTTTTTGCAGGCCTTTTCTTCCTGCTGCTATCGGACTATGCACCTTTGGGCTTTAACTCATGTATCCTTTACTAGATTATTTCATGAATTGTATGTATGGGACACCAGACCCTGTAATCACAGGTACTTTATTAATCACTAGACACTTTATCCGTGTCTTGCACATATTATGTTACTGTGATACTGCATTGTATGTATAACTGGTGATTTATAATATATCACTATTTTTGGTATTGTATGGTATGGTTTTTATTTTTTCTGTTTCATCTATACTAGTAAAAGGCAACGCCCTCACTGACTCACTCATTACTAATTCTCCAACTTCCCGTGTAAGTAGAAGGCTGAAATTTGGCAGGCTCATTCCTTACAGCTTCCTTACAAAAGTTAACAGGTTTCATTTCGAAATTCTACTCGTAACGGTCATATCGGTCGACAACATCCGCCATGTTAAACTTTCTTATTTATGGCCCCATCTTCACGAAATTTGGTAGGCGGCTTCCCTGCACTAACCGAAACAGATGTACGTACTTATTTCGGTGGTATGACGCCACTGTTGGCCGCCATATTGAACTTTCCAATGGTCTTTGTTACTTATGGGCCCATCTTCAAGAAATTTGGTACGCGGGGTCCCAATGCTAACTGAATCCTACTTACGTACATATATACGTCCATAGCCTGCAGCTCGGTCGCCGTGTGAGGCGGTGTTGGGTCCCCTATCCCCACGCCTCCCACGTAGTTGGCTGCCTGCCTATATAAGGCTGTCCGTCGCTCCGGTCTCTTCATTCCCTTCCTTGCTTTGCCACGGTATTCACGTCTCCCTGCTGATAACTGCAGCCTTTTTATTTAATCCGCGGCTTCTCCGCTGTTTTATTGTTCATTTATTACGATTATAGTTATTGTGTAGGTATTTTAGACTTAGTTTAAATTGTTCAGTTACCCATTTCCTTTATCGTTCCAACCGTACCCCCATTAACATGTCTATCGAGGTGATCACCATCGATCAAAGAACTGTCACTTACCGAGTGGTTTCTATGCCCGGAGATGGCGACTGCCTTTTCCATTCTCTGTGTTACATACTGCACAGCCATATCAGGCTCACTCTTGATATCCGGAGGAACATTGTGTCTTATGTATTGAATCACTGGGACAGGTTCAAGGTGTGGACTGATGATGGTACAGGAGATAATTATATTACACAGGAGCACTATAAGAGTGAAATGCTTAAGACCTTCACCTATGGTTCTGCATGTGAGTTGATGGCTGCCGCTGAATTGTTCGGTTGTCGCTTTCAAGTGTACTGAAATGGCCAAATATTTTACACCTTTGGACAACCGCCAATGCCTCTTAAACATCTTAGATTCACAGGTGACGATTTGAGTAGTGGACACTTTGATGTTTATGAATGTTTAAACTCTCAAAAGCTGGATGCGAAGTTATCGATGAAACCCATTTCAATTCAAACGCCTCCAATTTCCTGTAAGGCTCTGCTTCGCAATGACAATTAATAAGTCTCAGGGACAGACCCTACAAAAGGTTGGCATTGATTTGAGGAAAGATTGTTTTTCACATGGCCAACTATACGTTGCATGCTCAAGAGTAAGGTCAGCGCACAGCTTGGTCATATTACAACTGGAGGGCCGAACTGACAATGTGGTATACAAAGAGATCCTTAACAAATAATTATTGGTATATTTTCCCTCAGTTTAAAAAGGTTTACTTTTCTTCTTAATAAAAATTTTAAAACAGTACTTCGCCACTGCGAAGCGCGGGTATTTTGCTAGTCTTATATATTTATTAGGTGGTTAGTTATTTAATCTATTTGTACTTGTTTAATTTTGCTGTGAGCTGCTGGAACACCCAAATTTCCCTCTGGGGATTAATAAAGTCTTGTCTTGTCTTGTCTTAATGCTTGCAATGATAAATCCAATGCTATGTTCAGCTGGCCATGGAGGATAGGAAAAAAAGTATCCCAGTTGGCAAGATGCTGAAGAGAAAAACCTGCAGGGTTCCAAGGCCAAAATGCCGCCCAGCCCTACTAGGCATTCTACTAAACATAAATGTGCTAAAAAAATTCACAACATGCACTGTCCGAAAGCAGGGGCATGCAATTTTGGTCCTGGAAGGCCCTAGTGGCTGCAAGTTTTTGTTCCAACCTGAGTGCTTAATTAGAAACCAAGTCTTTCCAACAACAAATCTTATTTAATTTTATGGCTTGTTAGTGTTTTTATTCTCCTATGTCAAGTCATTCTTTTACTGCTGATTTTATTCTTTTTCAAGGCTGTCATCCAAATGTTTTGTAGCCTGAAGTGTACTAGTAATTCTCAGTCCTTCACTTTTCTGTCTTCAGTTTCCTTCCAAATATTTTATTAAATTAGAAATTTCATAATGAATACACACAGGTGTAAATGGAAACAAGTTAGATGGAGATCTGATTCCTTTGTCATTATCTCTTCTGATTAATAAGGATCATTTAACAATAGTGAATGCAGTTGTTTAAGACAAAAAAAAGCAATTAAGGGTGAGGACTTGTAACAAGCGAGACAACTAAAATGAAGTATAAAAATGTTGCTTGAACAACAAGTGCTTCAAAATCAATAAATGACTTCTCATTTAAAATTTGGCTTGGAATATACGTATGATATTGTGATACATTTTAAAATCTTTTAGAACAGGCACAAAAAACACTATGAAAAGCCAAATTAAAGAAGTAGGTTTTTTTTAAATGACCCATGGTATTACTAGAAATAATTCTATTGGTAAAACATTCCAGATTTTTTGTGTGTAGCAGCTAAAGGCCATCTCACTGCTTCTTTTATGCTTAGCTTTTGGAATAATAAGCAAATCAGTGTGTAAGGATATAAGATTACAATAGGGATTATAAGGGGACATGCACTCCAAATTATGAAGAAGCAAGATTATTAAGAGCTTCATATACCATTAAAATTATTTTTAAAATCAATTCTAAAGGAGCTGTAAAGATACTAAGACTGTCTCAGATTTTCTTTTATTGGTTAAGATTCATGCTGCTGCATTCTGAGCTAGCCACAGTCGATTTATGTCTTTCTTAGGAAGTCCTGCTAGAAGTGCATTACAGTAATCTTGTCAGCTAAAAACTAAAGCATGAATTGATTTTTCAGTATCTTGATATATTATAAGAGGTCTAAGCTTTGCAAAATTTCTTAAATGAAAAAATGCAATTGCAACACTTTATCTGTTTAATTATTATGATTTTTGAATAATAATATCCATGATAATAACAATAATAATATTGCTAATTCTTAGACTGGTACAGCACAGAAACAGAAGGAGTAAATTAAACTATCAACATGAAGCAAATGTGAAGACTATTTTTGATCATATCATAGATGGCGGTGAACAATGAAGAATGAAATTTGCTGAATTTTAACGTAACTTTTAATATAAGCGCATTTGTGAGATTCTTGTACTTTGAATTAATCCAGCCTTTAGCAATGCATTCAAAGCCTAGCGATGTAGCCCTGTTACTGTGCTGCTCCTTATTTTATTTTGCCTTGTCAGTGTCTGCTAAGTTAGGCAAGTTCGATGATAATAATAATTATTTTTATTGTTGTTGTTGTTATTGTTTGATTATTATCTGTGTTGTAGTCTAAGATTTCCTTGGATCCCGCCAATGTTTATTACAAGTAAGTGTCCAGCAGAGGGAGACTCAGAGAAATAATTATCTTATGTAATGCTGTTCAGAATACTTAGCACAACTTCAGGAGTATACATAGCCATGTTTAGTGGCACAGACAAAGCTAGTGAGCCATCTCAAAAGAACATTTGTGCTGGTTTGCAGATGAACATGTTGCACTTCCCCCTTGTAATACTTTACTGTCTGAATTACATGTCCCAAAATCCTTGTATTTCTTGATGCTGAATAATCAACTACAAGAATAATGTCCTCATTATTGAAATTTTCTTATAGTTCTGGCAAATATTCCTTAGTCCAACTATTCTAAAATAATTCAGATATACAATAAACATGTCTCAATCTGGGCTGCACGGTGGCGCAGTGGTAGCGCTGCTGCCTCGCAGTTAGGAGACCCGGGTAAGCTTCCCGGGTCCACCCTGCGTGGAGTTTGCACGTTCTCCCCGTGTCTGCGTGGGTTTCCTCCGGGCGCTCCGGTTTCCTCCCACAGTCCAAAGACATGCAGGTTAGGTGGTGTGGTGATTCTAAATTGGCCCTCGTGTGTGCTTGGTGTTTGTGTGTGTCCTGCGGTGGGTTGGCACCCTGCCTGGGATTGGTTCCCTGCCTTGTGCCCTGTGTTGGCTGGGATTGGCTCCGGCAGACCCCCGTGACCCTGTGTTCGGATTCAGCGGGTTGGAAATTGGATGGATGGATGGATGTCTCAATCTGTATCTGGAATAATGATAAGTCTTATTAAACAGTCCAGGTTTCATGAGTACATTTAATAGTATGAAATGATTTGGAGTGTGACAGATGGCGGCCAGGATGCCTCCATAATAAAAGGACATAGGGAGATGGCTTAGGAAGGGCACTATCTCCCCTTAGCTGCTATTTGGCAGTCTCCAAGGGGTGCAACAGCACCTTAGACTCCCACAGAGTTTTATGGGACTTGGTATTCGTCAGCTCAACCCTGTTGGGTTCAGGGGGTTCTGCAGGAGCTACAGACCCCTATTTTGTCGGACTACTGCTACAACTGGAAAGTCTTCAGGATCTTGCTAATGAGCCAACTGGAGTACGCCCAAGTACAACATAAAAGGATCCACCTGCCTTCATTCCAGGAGCCAGAGTCGGTGGAGGAGGACAACTCTTGAGTGGAGGAATGAAGAAGGAAAGAGGAAGAGAAGTGAAGCCAAGGGTTGTGGTGTGCTGCGTATATACTATTGGACTGTTTACTGGGCTACAGGTGTGGAAAACTTAGGTAATGTTTCCCATGCTAAAATAAATATGTGCTGTGCAACACTTGTGCTTTTGTGGAGCTCCCTGGGGGTCACAGGAGTTAGAGCTTACAAGTTTTTGGGATCATTAGAAACTCTAATTGAATGACTGTTGATGATTGCTTCAACCTCATATCTTTTTTCTTTTCCAGTTCTATCATTTGCTCTTTACTCTTCATTTTTAACTGACTGCATACAATTTGCAGATCCTTCTTTTTATGTACTAAACACTATAGTGAAGAATTCAGCTTCTGAATCCATGCTATAGCTACAAAACTCTTAACTTCTGTTTCTTAGGGTGGTAGACTCCATGGTAAGATATGAAACTAAAATTATTTGACTTTTCACTAATTTGCTCCTTTGGATTTTTTTTAGGATACCCTTTTTCCAAACATTAACCTTAGATGTTTGCAGTAATCTTGAGATTATGGGCCCTTTGCAGAACTAGAGAGTGATTGTTTGGAAATACCATTTCTCTGTTTCTCAAAAAAAGACCAATAAAATGTCTACTGATGAAGTCTTGCTGACAGATAGACAAACACTATAAACTGTTAATCTTCTCTGAACATTTAAAATTTCTCAACTTTCTGACTCTCAGGGAAGTCATGCTTTATTTGCTGCTGTATAAACTCCTGTGGCCTCCCAACAGAAATCCTATTTATAGTTATCTGAGGCCATTCGGCATCTTCCTTTTCTTCAGTGTTTCTTTTGTATTGGCCCATAAATTGTCCAACCTTATACAGTCTTTACTGTATATGAATCATCTTCCTTACTGTAAATAACTTGCCATGATTCCAATGCTTTAGCTTTGTTTGTTCCTGTTAACATATTTGTACCTTTATCAATAAAAATGACACATACCTCTTTTAAATATGGTCATTTATCCACATCCCTCTGTTTTGGGATGCCTTCCTCTTCTTTCTGGAATTTTCTTCTGAGAAAAGAATTGTGGAAGCTCAATAACATTATTACTAGCTAAGCTAAAAACTTAAAATTCTGTAACAATATGTATACTGACTTTCCTTTCTTGTACCCATGGTTTGCAGAAGAATGGCTGTTTTTTTCTATTGTTTCTTCTAATTGTTTCATACATTTTTCAGTACTAGGGTGTTGTACCGTGTTAGCCATTATGAATGTAGAGAAAAGCCAATAAAAGGTGTCATTTTGCTTGGCTTTTCTCTACATACATTTTTCAGTAAAGAATGTTACTGAGCTTGCTTAGTCTAGAAATGCATAAGTTTTACTAAAGCTGTTACTTTTCTTAGATTTAACTTTAGCTGGAATTTTGCAGGGCGGCACGGTGGTGCAGTGGGTAGCGCTGCTGCCTCGCAGTTGGGAGACCTGGGGACCTGGGTTCGCTTCCCGGGTCCTCCCTGCGTGGAGTTTGCATGTTCTCCCCGTGTCTGCGTGGGTTTCTTCTGGGCGCTCCGGTTTTCTCCCACAGTCCAAAGACATGCAAGTTAGGTGGATTGGCGATTCTAAATTGGCCCTAGTGTGTGCTTGGTGTGTGGGTGTGTTTGTGTGTGTCCTGCGGTGGGTTGGCACCCTGTCCGGGATTGGTTCCTGCCTTGTGCCCTGTGTTGGCTGGGATTGGCTCCAGCAGACCCCCGTGACCCTGTGTTCGGATTCAGCGGGTTAGAAAATGGATGGATGGATGGATTAAATGACAGCAGTTCAAATCCACAGGTACGCAGACACTCACACACAGCGATAATCACTAGTTCACTCACAGTGGTGACATCATTATGCCTTTTTTCAGCTTAGCAATAACACAGCAAAAAAGTGTTAGCACATTTTTCTTTCAATAAACAGTTCTTTTGCAATTATATTACCTAATATTAATAGTCCAAAATATTCAGTAATAAAGTCGTTTGCTTCCACCATTATCTTGGAAAAGTCCAAAATGAACCACTTTTTTGACTAAACTGTATAGCAGCGTTAAATACCACTTAAAGCAGAATGGAAGATTCTGACGTATTAAACCATGTGTAACTTGTTTCACAATCTTTAAAGATCTTTAATACAAGACTTAGGCATAATATCAACCTATAATTAACGTAATAACCTTGACCTAGCTGATCTTTACTATGATAACCTAACCTTTCCTCACTTAATTATTGTACCATGTGATATTTGCCCGGACACCATCAGAGAGACACCGCATCTTTATCCAAATAATGTTTTATTTTCTTCTACACACAACACAAACTCAGTCCCGCACAACACCACTGTGCCTTCAGCCCCAGACACCTTTTTCCTGGGCCTTCTATCTCCTGCGCCCCTGGGCCACCTGTCTCCTCTCTCCAGAAGCTTCGTCCTGCTCCTGCTCCTGACTCCAGCTCCTTTTATTCTCACCCAGATGAGCTCCAGGCGCTCTGCCTGATGTCACTTCCTGGTGTGGCGGAAGAGTCAGGAGAGTACCCGGAAGCACTCCGGGTGACCCTGGAAGGATCGTCCTCCATGGGTGTGTCGGAATTGAATAAGTCCTGGGCTCCATGAGGCTCGGGGTGCCCCCTGGTGGTGACCAGAGGCCCCAACGGTCTTGAGCCTCCCTGCTCCCCTTCCGTGGGCCTCTTCTACTCCAGGGCGGTTGCCCTCTTGTGGCCCAGAGGACAAATACGCCAAAACCCAGTCCTTCCAGGTGTCCCGGCCGGGTCTGACCCCCAGCCATGTATGACACTGCCCCATCACCAGCAAAGACTCGTCAGGCGGAGCAGCCCGTCCCACGAGGGCAGGTTCCCAATGAAGTGGGTCCTCCGGCTTGTCCAGGGCCCGGTCCTGTAATATAGAAGAAAAAGGGGGCAGAGACGTTGCCTGGACGCAATCCCCTGGCGTCCCTCTGTGCTGCGCACTGGCTGAGCTCCCCCTGTCGACCGGCACCCCGCAACTTGCCTTTTTTGCACCCTCTCCACGGGTTCCATGCTCCTTTGGTTGGGACCCTTCGCACATCAGATGTCCCCGCTGGCTTTGGGACTTCCCTCTGCACCTGCAGAGGCCTGCCCATCTCCGTACATGAGCTCACGGGCTCACGTCTCACTTTGTGGGCTAACCCGGCTTCATTCCTTGGGTTTCCTCCTTTCTTCTGGGGTGCCCTGATGGTTTGAGTCTCCCTACAGGAAAGGAAGAGACCCCTCGCCGTCTGCACCCGTGTGGATCGACACGCTGCTGATGCTGGCGGTGGTGTACTAGGACCCGTGGCACTCATCAGTCAGCATCTAGTCACCACCCCTCCCAGGCGATCAGCCCTTCTCATCGCCACCACTGTCGGACCGGCGGCTACTCGTTCACTGGAACTGCACGATACCGGGAAGCATTCGCTCGCCTTTCCTTTTATATTTACAATGCAAGTCACACTCACCTGCGTCGCCACGAACCTCCGGCCAGAGAATCTGGCGCCGCGTTCTTCCGCCCCCTGACGTAACGCGATAGCCATCCTCTTGAGCTCAACTAAATAGTCACGAAGGTCGTGCATCACCTGTAAAACAGACTCGACGGTCTGAAGGGAATCCTCCGGCTCACACCGAGTCACAGGCACAAAGGAAACATTAGCCGGCGAAGGACTTACCGGTTGATCAGTCCTAATCGCCGGCTACGCTCCCTGGAGCTCTCTTCCGGGTTCTCTCTGGCCCTCCCCTTGCTCGAGATGGACGTTCCTTCGTCCTGCCTCTATCCAGTCATCGGCGGGCACGCAAGACACTCCGTCCAATCCCTTGCCTGTCACGGAGATGGACTTACGGTCTGTCGCCATCTGCTCCCCTCTCTCTCGAGGGGTTGACGAGACCTGCTACCGCTCCTGTGCCGTGGCCTCTCGAGACGCTGCGGACCCTCTTTTCCCTCCAGCGTCGCTGTCCCGGCCTCGCTGTGCGGATCGACACAGCCCGGCCGGCAACGCGGACCCAGGCAGCCCCCAGCTGTAATACAAATGCTGGCCTTGGCCCAGCCGACCCTCGAGAGTCGACTGTTGCCGGGCCGGGGACTTACCTCCTGGATCCCGTCTTTCGGAATACTACGCAGCCTGTCGGCCTTATCCATGGCTGTGCCGACCCTGAACCTCACGGGAACAGCGACCTCTGGTAAGTCCACAGCACTCGGGTCTCTTCTGTCGGTGCTACGGTGAACATCTCGCGGCCCCTGGGTGATCCGCGAGCTGTCCGCAGTGTGTGTGAGGGTCGCTTCCATGCGGCACGTGTGTGTGGTGGGCTGAGGTGCTGGGCAGCTCACAAAATAATTGTAATAGGGGTTCCCTACCTTGGAATAGGCAGGCAGCCCCATGTTGAGCGCCATTGTGATATTTGCCCGGACACCATCAGACCGACACCGCATCTTTATCCAAATAATGTTTTATTTTCTTCTCCACACAACACAAACTTAGTCCTGCACAACAACATTGTGCCTTCAGCCCCAGTCACCTTTTTCCTGGGCCTTCTCTCTCCTCGTCTCTGGGCCACCTGTCTCCTCTTTCCAGGAGCTTTGTCCTGCTCCTGCTCCCGACTCCAGCTCCATGATTGGAGGGAGGCAGCCCCTTTTATTCTCACCCGGATGAGCTCCAGGTGCTCTGCCTGACGTCACTTCCTGGTGTGGCGGAAGAGTCAGGAGAGTACCCGGAAGCACTCCGGGTGACCCTGGAAGGATCGTCCTCCATGGGTGTGTCGGAATTGAATAAGTCCCGGGCTTCATGAGGCTCGGGGCGCCCCCTGGCGTTGACCAGAGGCCCCAACGGTCTTGAGCCTCCCTGCTCCCCTTCTGTGGGCCTCTTCTACTCCAGGGCGGTTGCCCCCTCGTGGCCTGGAGGACAAATTTGCCACGACCCATTCCTTCCAGGCGTCCCGGCCGGGTCTGACCCCCAGCCATGTATGACAACCAGTATGTAACAACATGATCAGAAAACTATTATTTCACGTCCTGCACAACAGCAGTAACTTGGTCCAACCTTTACAGAGATAAAACTCGTTGCAGGGAAGACTAATGGTGCACCTATTCATTGCATACAATTAAATGATTACTCATCAAATACTTCTCATGTCATTTTCCAACCCACTTAATCCAGACAAGGGTCATACACGCTCACACACCAAACAGACACTAGGTGACAATTTAGAGACACCAGTTCACCTAACCTGTTTGTCTTCGGGCCATGGGAGTAAAGCGGAACACCCAGAAGAAACCTATGCAGACACAGGAAGAACATGCAAGTGCAGGAGGACACCGGATGTGAACCCTAGTCTCCTTACTGTGAGGCAGCAGCACTACCACTGTGCAATTGTGCCACCTTCAATCAATAATATCTGCAAACTTCCTATAATTTCAACTATTTACAATAAAAGTATAACGTTATATTAACTATTGTCACACACGTGTGCATGGGAGGCAGCTAAAGGGCTTGAGTAAGGGCAGTTCCGAGTCATACCGGGATACTGACACACAGACAAGCCTGGTCCATCTGTGCAATGGTAGAGCAGTGGTTACGGCCATCTGAGAACAAGCCCTACCAAATAATAGAGCAGGTAGCCTACTATCTGCTCCTGAAAGCGCTTCCCCATGGCTTCACCCAGCCGGTCTGGGGTAAGCAGTTTAAGAACATGGCAGAGCTCATAGAGCTTCTGGAGACACAAAGGACGGCCTCACAATCTGAGGGAGCAGAACCGTGCCTTTGTCGAACTCACAAAATGCCCCCCCCCCTCCCCCACCCCCGTACAACACGGAGCTTGTGCCGGCGTCCCTGGAGTTGCAGGCGCGCAAACCGCTAGGAAGTGAGGAGGGATGCAGGTGGAGGGGCGTGGTGATCGTAAACGGGTATAAGACCTCAGCTTTATTCGATTCCGGCAGCAACATTACCATTGTTGCCCACTGGTTTGTGCTGCCGCAACAGTGGTTGAAATTTAAGACCAGTATAACCTGTGTCCACTTAGAAATCCGCTGGCACAGGTCCGCCATCTGTGTCATCAGTTGCGGATGATCAGTAAAAAATTAACCGTGGTGGTCCTCCCAAATCCACCACACCCAGTGATACTGGGGTGGGACTGGTCTGAAATTAAAAGCGGTGAGACACATACCACTCCTGGGTTTAACTTAGGCCGTCTCAAGCTGCCTCCACACCATGTAATCAGCCAGCAGAGAGAGAGGAAGCGGCCTCCCTGAGTGATGTGGCAACTCCCGGACCATTGCATCCCGATACGTCATCCACCAGCGCCGAAACAGAACGGGAGAAAACCACACCCATTGAGGTCGGCCCGGACCCTCTCAGCCTTTTTCACTTTCAATTTAGAGAAACGCCAGCTTCTTTTAAAAGGGAACAGTGGAATGATGACCCCCTTTAAGTTTGCCAAGAATGCCGTGGTCCTGGTCAACGGCCAACGCACTCACTAGTCGATGCCACAGGGTCCTCACTTTGTGTTGGAAAATGACTTTCTCTATCGTGTAGATGAGCATGATGGACAGGAGAGACGGCTACTGCTAATCCTGCGGCAGGTCTGTCAGTTAGCACACGCCCACCTCCTAGGTGGCCATTTGGGCACAGAGAAAACTCTGGAGCAGATCAAGCTACGCTTTTATTGGCCAGGAATCAATGAGGAGGTTCGTCGCTTTTTCACTTCCTGCCCGGAGTGTCAATTGCGACAAATTCCTAGGAAAGACCATGCTCCTCTCGTTCCTATTCCCCTAATTGATGTTTCCTTTCACAGAATTGGGGTCGATTTAGTAGGACCCCATGAGCCCTCAGCCCGAGGACACAAGTATATTTTAGTCCTCATGGATTATGCTACCAAATACCCCAAAGCTGTTCCGTTGCGCTCAGCCATTTCTAAAGCCATCGCATGGGAATTAGTAGGGGTCTTTGCGCTTGTTGGAATCCCTAAAGAAATCCTGATGGATCACGGGACACCTTTTACCTTGGAGACATTCAATGGAGACTGCCAAGTTACTTAAAATAAGGCATTTAAAGACTGCGGTATATTATCCTCAAACCGACGGTTTGGTAGAGAGGTTCAATCAAACTCTCAAACAAATGCTTTGTAAGGTGGTCAACGAAGATAGAAATAACTGGGATCAGTTCCTCCCCCTCGCCCGTTTTGCCTATCAGGAAGTCCCATAAGCCTCCACGGGATTCTCCCCTTTTAAATTATTGTATGGGCGACAACCTCTTAAAAGAAAGATGGGAAGAAGAGGCTCTTCCCTCTACCAATATATTGGAATATATCACGCAATTATGCGATAGATTGGTAAAATTCTGCCTCTCCTTAAAAGTCGCATTTAAAAGGCTCAAGCAGCACAGGTCCGATATTACGACCGTGGCACGTCTCTCTGGTAGTTCCGCCCAGGAGATTGGGTCATGGTCCTAGTACCTACCTCCCACTCTAAGTTGCTTGCCCATTGGCAAGGTCCCTACGAAGTTAAGGCGAGGAAAGGACTCGTCGACTATTTGGTGAGTCAACCCAATCATCGGCAAAGGGAACGGGTTTATCATGTAAACCTGCTGAAACTGATCCCTTCTCCGGTCAGCCCCGCTCACTCTTTGTTCACACGGCTAGCCTTAACTTCGGTGCGGATTTAAGTCCTAGACAACGATAGGAGCTGGAAACAGTTATCCTGTCTGTCCTGGAGGTAGTGAGTGAAAACCCCAGAAAGACTTCTCTGGTTGAGCACGACATTGTGACAGAACCCGGGGTTATAGTCCAAGAACGTCCATATCGTCTTCACGAGGCAAAAAGGGCTGAAGTGGAGCTTGAGATCAAACACATGCTGGATCTAGGTGTAATCGAGGAAAGTCATAGTCCCTGGTCCAGTCCCATTGTATCAGTCGCTAAGCCTGACGGGAGTTGGAGGTTTTACAATGACTTCCGTCGGCTTAATCAAGTCTCCCAATTCGATGCTTATCCAATGCCACGAGTGGGCGACCTCCTCGACTAGTTTGGACAGGCTCAATATTTGACCACACTGGACATAACAAAGGAGTACTGGCAGGTTCCTTTAACGGACTCCGCGAAGGTTAAGACCGCGTTTAGCACTCCTAGCGGACACTGGCAGTATTGTGTCCTTCCATTTGGGTTACATGGGGCTCCAGCAACCTTCCAGCGTCTGGTGGACAAAGTGCTCAGGCCTCATAAATCATACAGTGCTGCCTACATGGATGACGTGGTCATCTATTCCAGCACATGGATGGAACACCTACAGCAGGTAAAAGCGATATTGCAGACACTTGGTGAGGCCGGGCTTCGGATTAATCCCAAAAAATGTTTCTTTGGATTGAGCGAAGCCAAGTATTTAGGCTACATGGTGGGTCGGGGTACCGTGAAGCCACAGTACTCCAAAGTAGATGCCATTTCTAAATGGCCCCGTCCGCAAACCAAGCGGCAGGTCCAAGCCTTTCTCAGGTTAGCGGGGGTACTACCGCCGGTTTGTGCCCTGGTTTTCGGAGAGAGCGCCCTTGACCGATTTGACAAAGAAGAGGGCCCCAAACATTGTGGTATGGACTGAAAAGACAGGCGCTGCATTTAGTGACTTGAAGCAGGCCCTTACGTCCACACCTATTTTGAAAGCACCTAACTTTTCTTTACCTTTCATCCTCCAGACAGATGCTTCGGACACAGGCCTGGGGGCCGTGCTGAGCCAAAGTGTCAATGGTGTGGAACACCCCATCATGTTCCTGAGCCAGAAACTGTGGGACCGGGAGACCAGGTATATGGCGGTGGAGAAAGAGGTGTGGTGTTATGGGCCCACAGCTCTCCCAGCAAAGGCCAGTTCATTTTTAAATGAATAATCAACGTGCTCACGGCTTAGGAGGGGGCGTGGTGACTGTAGCGAGCCGCAGGGCGATCTGTGGTTTGGGCGTTTCTCACCTAAGTGCACAGGTGAGGGACTGCCCACATCCGTGATTGTTCCTGTGGCTAATGCGCTGCAGCTGCCATGTCCTCTCTGCATATATAGAGAAGCCCGAGATGGTTAAAGGGGAGGTAAAGGAAGGAACAAGAGAAAAAAAAGAAGTACAAGAGAAGAGAACGGGAGGTTGTAGGAAAAGCAGGAAGCAAGAGAAAGAGAGCGAGTGCGCCGGTGCAAGCGAGCGAGCATGAGCAGGCTCGCAGCAGATGAAGAGGCAACCTGGGTGTTAGGCCGACACCCCGGGCGTAGTAGTGGTTGTCGCTCCCGCAGAGTTTTATTGAAGGACGGGAGTGACTGGAAGGTGGATGATTCTCCACGGATGACTGCGGGAATCATGACTTGGGAACGTAGTGTCCTCAACGTGAGAGCCTTGGCCGTTGGTGGATTTTCCAGGTCACTGTCACGGATAACCGACCAGAGCCAAGGATCGGAAAGGTGACTGACAGTAGTAGTAGTAGGAGTAGATACTGTAGAAGGCCAGCTGCATAAAGAGCGTCTCTCCTGTTGAGCAGCACAGATGGGAGTAGCAGGGGAGCCGCCAGGCTAAAGTGAAGAAGCACCGGGTTTGTCATTTGTTTTTAAAGACTGCTTCCTGTTGAATGTTTTAACCTCGGTTTAAAGGATTGTTGTTTTGTGTATTTTAACCTCCACGTTTCATTTAAAGGATTATTTATTTATTTAATGAAGACTGAATTGCACAGCACTTTATTAGAACACTGTTTTGGACTGTTGTAAATAAAAGCACTTTGCACATTTTATACATCATCCCCTTGCTCAATTGTTATTGCCTCACTGTCTAGCTCATCTGTGACATTATTGAAGGTGTTGAGTTCAAGGGCTCCCTAACAGAAGATGGGAGCATGGAGCCGAACCCGCATCGTCACAGGAGACTTTGGCAATTAAATGGGCGATTACTCTGTTGGGGCGGCACGGTGGCGCAGTGGGTAGCGCTACTGCCTCGCAGTTGGGAGATCTGGGGACCTGGGTTCGATTCCCGGGTCCTCCCTGCGTGGAGTTTGCATGTTCTCCCCGTGTCTGCGTGGGTTTCCTCCGGGCGCTCCGGTTTCCTCCCACATTCCACAGACATGCTGGTTAGGTGGATTGGCGATTCTAAATTGGCCCTAGTGTGTGCTGTGTGTTTGTGTGTGTCCTGCGGTGGGTTGGCACCCTGCCCAGGATTGTTTCCTGCCTTGTGCCCTGTGTTGGCTGGGATTGGCTCCAGCAGACCCCCGTGACCCTGTGTTCGGATTCAGCGGGTTGGAAAATGGTTGGTTGGTTGGATTACTCTGTTGGGCCAGGAATTCACCCTTGTCACGGACCATACACCTTTATAGTGGATGGCCCTGAAAAAGGAGTCCGCATGTCACCAGTTGGTTTCTTGACCTCCAGCCATACAAGTTTTCGATTGTTCATTGTCGGGGCACTTTTCACACCAACGCTGATGCCCTTTCTCTGGTTCACGACCTCTCGGTCAGGGTCGCCTGACCCAACGGGTCAGGGCTGAGGGGGGTCCTTATCACACACGTGCGCATGGGAGGCAGCTAAAGGGCTTGAGTAAGGGCAGTTTCGAGTCATACCGGGACGTGGCAGAGTGCACTGACTCTTTTTCTCCCTTTCCTGTTGACCATTCACGGGATATTCCACCTGGCCCTCTTGACGTCACTTCCGGGACCGAGCCTATGGAAGCAGACCTTGCCGGCTCTGGCCCCTGTGATGTCACGTCTGGGCTCGAAGCTATGGCTGAAGACCTTCATGAGCCTGACCCCTTTGATCTCACTTCCTGTCTTCCCCTTTAAAAGCCTCCACCTTTCCATATTCCCTCAGTTCTGTTTTGGATTCGGTTTTGTGCACAGCAGTGGTATCATTTAAACAACGATTTGCAGCCAGGAAACCAAATATACAGGTGGCTGCCCCAAACCTTGCTATTGCTCTTTGTGGCTTTTGTGACACTATACATATGTCTTCTAAAATATAAACTTTATCCAATTCATTTCATAATGCAGACAATTCCATATTTTTACACAAATTGCTCCTACAATTGTGATTGTTATAATCCAGTTCTCAGTTTACTTAGGAATTACCTAAACAGGGTGAGACACTGAACTGATTACTTTTGAATAAGAAAAACATTTTGCAGTTACATTCTATTAAACTGGCAGTAACTAACTCTTGTAGACTGACTTAGTGTTTTATCAAACTCCCCTCTTGAATGAAGCAAAATTCATGGGTTTATTCACTTCAGAGTTGAACTCGTGATAAAAGACTTCACACCTCCCTCAAACATATTCATTCATGCATAAGCTGTGTAAAAGACTACAGAAGCAAGACTGTGATATGCTAAATTAAGCAAAGGCATACACTCCCATTCCCCTTTACTGAGTTTTCAAAGAATCAAACACATGTTCATTGTAATTATGTGTCTGAGCAATTCAATGCTCCTGTTATTTGCTTTAGCATAAATACACATCAGGGTTGTGAATATCATATATCATTTACAATTGTGGCTTTCAATGGCTTCAGTATTCTTTATTATATGTGTTTTATGAAGATAAATTGGAAAAAGCAATGTGTTTAGCATTATGCACTTATGAGTCTATATGTTGCTGTAAATACTGTATGCCCTAGTGCTACTCAGATTGATACTCCTAACAGTTTACAAGTTAAATTATTTAATTCTGCTTTGACATTTTCAATAAAAGGTTATTTAACACATTTCCATTTTAAATGGTTAATTTTAAATGACAATTACAAAAGTCCCTGCTAAGACGGACTCATTTTAGACAGACTAATTTTGTAATAGATTTTCCCCTCCTTCCACCAACACCTTCTTCCAATGACTTGTCACTCCACACCATTCCTACTGCATTAGCAACTACTGCCACTTCAACTTTTATAGCCAGTGATGAGGTCACCTCTGATGATCAGTGTGGACTGAGTATAACTGATGACTAAGTGAGGATGTTACATACAAGGAAAGCTGTGGAAAAAGATGAACTCAGGCTTTAAGTTCTTAAGGCCTGTGCTGACAATCTTTTTGGTATGCTCTGCTACCTGTTCAGTATATCATTAACGGCCCCAGAAAGTGCTGCTGCTGTGAATAACTTCCAGGATTGTTGCATTTCCAAAGAAGGCAGGTGCTTCTTCACTTAATAGCTATACTCCTGTGGCCCTTACACCACACATCAAGAAGATCTTCTGTACTAACATCTAAGGAGAAGTTAATATGGTGTGGAAATGAACAGACTCGACATACTTAAAAAGGTTTGGGGCAGCCACCCATATAATATTCCTGGCAGCAAAAGGGTTTTGAATATCACAGAGATATTCACAATACTGAGTCCAAACAGAGACTACGAAAAAACTTTTAGATCCGGCCCACCTTAAATCCGTTCGCACTTCTCCGTCAGCGTCTTTTGTCCTGTAAATGTGCCGATAAAGACATGCAGCAAGCAGCCTGCTATTCCATCCCCCACCGCTGCAGACCGTGCACAAACTTCTCCCAGCTCATGCCTTGATTGATTATCTGGGAGTGAACTGCTGGAGTTTTAGAGTAGAAATAATAGATCGTTATTTGGAACACATGCATTTCATGTTTCATATTTTAGTAGTAAATGACAAAATGTTGGCATAAAATAAATAATGTGTGAAGCCTGAAGTCCAAACATCAAAAAAACACTTTCACAAAAGGTTCAAGGGTAAAGCAACAGCTTCTGTGGCGTAGTGGTAAGACTTGCTGACTTGTATTCAAGAGTCCCCGGTTCGATCGTGACTGCCTTCTATATTTGCCGTTTTCAGTAGTGAGCTGCTCTTTTGTTAATATTATACAGTACACACATACATTTGGTTTGCGTCTGTAACAGATGGTGTACATTTATAGTACTTGTGAAAGTTATCGTTTTATTTTCACTTTTATTCTCTCAGTCACGATCACGATACATACTACCGCCCCACCACCCAGGGATCTGACACTGATAGTTTATTTGAAACTGGGAATAACTGTAGATGTGAGTGGTGTTTTGAGGCAATGGAATTGGACACTAAAATATGAAAAACATTTCTGTTTTAACAATGTGTTTACACAGATTATTGTAGAAACGGAACACACATGAAATGCATGTGTTCCAAATAACGATCTATTATTTCCACTCTAAAACTCCAGCAGTTCACTCCCAGGTAATCAGTCAAGGCATGAGCTGGGAGAACATTGTGCATGTTCTGTAGCTGTGGGGGGATGGAATAGTAGGCTGCTTGCTGCTTGTCTTTATCAGCACATTTACAGGGCAAAAGACGCTGACGGAGAGGTGCGAATGGATTTAAGGTGGGCCGGATCTACGAGTTTTTTTGTAGGCTCTGGTAATTCTAGTGTTAAGGGACCAGACTGGAAGTGATGTAAGGGAACCAGAAGTGATGTTCTTCCGACGTCAGTCTGTGCACCGGAAGTGACGTTTTTCTGGGCACCGGAACCAGAAGTGATATTCTTCTGACATGGCCCCCCACCCTCAGCCAAGGGTCGGGTCGGGTATACCTGTCCGAGAAGTCGTGGCATCGAGAAAAGGGCATCGGCATTGGCTTGCAGTATACCACAGCAATTAACAACCGAATACTTATAAGGCAGTAAATCCAAAAACCACCTCGTGACGCGTGGATTGGACTCTTTATGCAAGGCCATCCACTGTAATGGCACATGGCCCGTCACAAGAGTGAACTCACGCTCCAAGATGTAATATCTCATCTGAGTAATCGCCTATTTAATAGCCAAAGCTTCAAGTTCCACTGCTGCATACCTGGTTTCACGATCCAGTAGTTTCCAGCTCAGGTACATAATAGGGTGTTCAACTCCATCGACACTTTGGCTCAGCACGGCTCCAAGACCTGTGTCCGAAGCATCCATCTGGAGGATGAAAAGCATAGAAAAGTCAAGAGCTTTCAGTATAGGAGCTGACGTAAGGGCCATTTTCAGGTCACAGCAGCCTCTGATATCTCATCCCATACCAAGTGATTAGGTCTCCCCTTCTTTGTGAGGTTTGTCAAGGGCGTTGCCCTCTCAGAAAACCGGGGTACAAAATGGGGATAGTAACCCACTAAGCCGAGAAAGGCCTGAACCAGCCTCTTGTTTATTGGACAGGGACATTTTAAAATCTATTGTAGAACACTGTGGTCTCACCATACCCCAGCCCACTAGATAGCCTAAATATTTGGCTTCGACCAACCCAAAGTAACATTTCTTCGGATTAATATGAAGGCCAGCTTTTGCCAGTGACCACAATACAGCTCCAACCTGCTGCACGTGTTCCTCCCAGGTGCTGGTTGACAATGTCATCCAAGTAAACAGCACTATATGAATTATGAGGACAGAGCACATTGTCCACCAGACGTTGGAATGTTGCAGGTGCCTCATGTAATCCAAATGGGAGAACACAATACTGCCAGTGCTCGCTATGGGTGCTAAACGCTGTCTTTTCTTTAGCAGAGTCCGTTAAGGGAACCTGCCAGTATCCATTAGTCACATCTAATGTAGTCAAGAATTTGGTGTTTCTTAGCCATTCGAGGAGGTCGTCCACTCACGCCATCAGATAGAAGTCATTGCAAAACCTCCAATTTCCATCGGGCTTACTGACCGTGACAATAGGACTGAACCGGGGACTATAACTTTCCTCAATCACAGCTAGGTCCAGCATTCGTCTGATCTCCAGCTCCACTTCAGCATTTTTTGCCTCAGGAATTCTGTATGGGCGTTCTCAGACTATAACCCAGGGTTCCGTCACAATGTCATGCACAACCAGGGAGGTCCGTCCTGGATTTTCTCTGACTACCTCAGGGACAGACAGGATAACTGCCTCAGGCTCCTGTCGTTGTTGGCCTGTCAGATTATCTCCAAAATTAAGGTGAAATTTATGAGCGAAGAGAGAGTGGGGCTGTCTTTCCACGGTTTCAGCAAATTGACATGATAAATCCGCTCGCTGGGACGACGATTTGGTTGTTTCACCAAATAATGGACCAACCCCTTCCTCTCCTTAATTTCATAGGGGCCCTGCCAATGAGCCAGTAATTTGGAATGTGAGGTAGGAACTAAAACCATGACTTGATCACCTGGGCGGAACTTCCAAAGAGACATACCATGGTTCTAGCATCGGACCTGGGCTGCTTGCACCTTTTCCATGTGCGCTTTCAATACAGGTCTAATCTTTTCAAATCTATCGCGTAATTATGCGATATATTCCAATATATTTGTTGAACGGAGGGCCTCTTCCTCCCAACCTTCTTTTAAAATATCTAATATGCCCCGGGGTTGTCGTCCATATACTCGCACAAAGGCCTCTACTAATTCCTGTGCGATAGCTTTTGAAGTAGCTGAAGGCAGTGGAACAGCTTCAGGAAACTGGGTAGCATAATCTACCAGGACCATTATATATTTATGACCCCTGGCTGAGGGTTCTAGGGGTCCCACCAGGTCAATCCCAATACACTCAAAAGGGACATCTATTAAAGATAAGGGAACTAGAGGAGCACGGTCCCTCCTAGGAATCTGCCTCAACTGACACTCCGGACAGGATGTGCAAAAGCAGTGGACCTCCTCATTAATCCCTGGACAAAAGAATCAGAGCTTAATTTGTTCAAGTGTTTTTTTGTGCTAGTTCACAGTCTTGTCGCAGGTAAGTCCATGGCACTAACAACAGTGACCTTCATTATCCGCCACCCGGTACAACAGGTCATTATTTAACACAAAGTGAGGACACTGTGGCATTGGATGTAAGGTGCATTGGCCTTCTATCAGAACAACTGCATTGTTTGCAAACTTAAGGGAGTTGTCATTCCACTGTTCCCTTTTAATAGAAGCCGGGGTCTGCCTGAATTGAAACTGCAGGCATGTGAGAGGATCTGATTCAACCTCAAGAGACGGAGTTTCATCCCGAGTCGATTCGGCGCTTGTTGATGATGTAACTGGCTGAGATGTCCCAGGTGTTTCCCTGTCATCACCAGAGGCCGAACTCTGCTCCCCAGCCAGCTGTATACACAGCGTGGAGGAAGTTGAGGGTGCTGATTCCGTGTCCATGACTAGACCTAGCGATCTTGGGGAAGAAGTGTCTGTGTTACTGCTATTAATGTTTACCCAATCTCTACCTAATATCACGGGGAAGGGAGGATTATTCATCACTGCCACTGTCAACTTTTTTAATATGCCGTCCTGACATATACAGTGCATCCAGAAAGTATTCACAGCGCATCACTTTTTCCACCTCTTGTTATGTTACAGCCTTATTCCAAAATGGATTAAATTCATTTTTTTCCTCAGAATTCTGCACACAACACTCCATAATGACAACGTGAAAAAAGTTTACTTGAGGTTTTTTGCAAATTTATTAAAAATATAAAAACTGAGAAATCACATGTACATAAGTATTCACAGCCTTTGCTCAATACTTTGTTGATGCACCTTTGGCAGCAATTACAGCCTCAAGTCTTGTTGAATATGATGCCACAAGCTTGGTACACCTATCCTTGGCCAGTTTCGCCCATTCCTCTTTGCAGCACCTCTCAAGCTCCATCAGGTTGGATGTGAAGCATCGGTGCACAGCCATTTTAAGATCTCTCCAGAGATGTTCAATCGGATTCAAGTCTAGGCTCTGGCTGGGCTACTCAAGGACATTCACAGAGTTGTCCTGAAGCCACTCCTTTGATATCTTGGCTGTGTGTTTAGGGTCATTGTCCTGCTGAAAGGTGAACCGTCTCCCCAGTCTGAGGTCAAGAGCGCTCTGGAGCAGGTTTTCATCCAAGATGTCTCTGTACATTGCTGCAGTCATCTTTCCCTTTATCCTGACTAGTCTCACAGTTCCTGCCACTGAGAAACATCCCCACAGCATGATTCTGCCACCACCATGCTTAACTGTAGGGATGGTGCCAGGTTTCCTCCAAACGTGACGCCTGGCATTCACACCAAAGAGTTCAATCTTTGTCTCATCAGACCAGAGAATTTTCTTTCTCATGGTCTGAGAGTTCTTCAGGTGCCTTTTGGCAAACTCCAGGCAGGCTGCCATGTGCCTTTTACTAAGGAGTGGCTTCTGTCTGGCCACTCTACCATACAGGCCTGATTGGTGGATTGCTGCAGTGATGGTTGTCCTTCTGGAAGGTTCTCCTCTCTCCACAGAGGACCTCTGGAGCTCTGACAGAGTGACCGTCGGGCCCTTGGTCACCTCCCTGACTAAGGCACTTCTCCCCTGATCGCTCAGTTTAGATGGCCGGCCAGCTCTAGGAAGAGTCCTGGTGGTTTCGAACTTCTTCCACTTATGGATGATGGAGGCCACTGTGCTATCTATCTCATTGGGACCTTCAAAGCAGCAGAAATTTTTCTGTAACCTTCCCCAGATATGTGCCTTGAGACAATCCTGTCTTGGAGGTCTACAGACAATTCCTTTGACTTCATGCTTGGTTTGTGCTCTGACATGAACTGTCAACTGTGGGACCTTATATAGACAGGTGTGTGCCTTTCCAAATCATGTCCAGTAAACTGAATTTACCACAGGTGGACTCCAATTAAGCTGCAGAAACATCTCAAGGATGATCAGGGGAAACAGGATGCACCTGAGCTCAATTTCGAGCTTCATGGCAAAGGCTGTGAATACTTATGTACATGTGCTTTCTCAGTTTTTTTATTTTTAATAAATTTGCAAAAACCTCAAGTAAACTTTTTTCACGTTGTCATTATAGATAGATAGATAGATAGATAGATAGATAGATAGATAGATAGATAGATAGATAGATAGATAGATAGATAGATAGATAGATAGATAGATAGATAGATAGATACTTTATTAATCCCAATGGGAAATTCACATTCTTCAGCAGCAGCATACTGATACATTATGGGGTGTTGTGTATATAATTCTGAGGAAAAAAATGAATTTAATCCATTTTGGAATAAGGCTGCAACATAACAAAATGTGGAAAAAGGGATGCGCTGTGAATACTTTCCGGATGTACTGTATAACAGTTGGCAGATATATAATACCGGACATCCCCATGAAAACAGGTAATGCGGGTCTTCATCTTGACCCACTGTCGCGGTAACACCAGATGGTGAGTAACAATGGAAATGTTACTGGTGGAATCAAACAAGGATATAACCTTAATTCCATTAACTAGCACTTCTCCCGTATGCAAAAAGGCCAGAGGATTAGCAAGCGCACACCGTGCCTCCCCCCATATCACTCCACAGACCCCTTCATCGATTTGTGGAGTCTGCCGATGCGCCTCAGGTTCCACTCAAGTACGCTTCCCATTGTAGCCACAAGAATCTGTGTTAGGGACGCAAGTAGTCCCGTTCTGATACTCCCAAGCTGGTTTCTGCCCTGAGATGTTCTATTGCCTCGGCTAGAGAGACAATATCAGCATGGCCCCAGGCCGGCTGGGTGATTTTTTTAGGCAGGGTGCAGAGCAATAAAGCGCAGGCCACCTGCTCCGCTATTTGATGGCTCGATTGTTTATGTGGTTGTAGCCAACTAACCACCTTAGCCTATAAAGCTATTGTCTGTTTTTTTGTTGCCTTAGCAGGTTTAAATGTCCAGGCTATTATGTTTTTTTACCTGCCAGCCTGGGTTTCTCCCACCTTTATCAAAAGACTTACCTTTTTTGGGATATTTATGGGCAGTCCCCATATTCGAAAGACCATAATAAGTCTCCAGTGGGTTCCTAGACGCACCAGGCTTTATCCTGTGAGTCCCGGTTCTACTCTTCCCCGGACGTTTAACAGGTTGATGGGTCGAACCATACTCAACCTTTCCCCAACACGCTCCAACTGACCCCCACTTGGCAACTTGGGAGCAGTACTTACCCAACTGACTTTTCTTTAGTTGTGTATAGTGTGTCGAGTCTATATTTTGGTTTGACTTCCGATCTCTCCAGGATGTCATTATCCTGCCGACTACGCCTCTGTGGAAATGAACAGACTTACTTAAAAATGTTTGGAACAGCCACCCGTATAATATTCCTGGCTGTAAAAGAGTTTTGAATATCACAGAGATGTTCACAATACTGAGTCCAAAACAGAACTGCCAAAGGTTTTCAAAGATGGTGGCTTTAAGGGATCAGACCGGAAGTGATGTAAGGATACCGGAAGTGATGCTCTTCCGATGTCAGTCTGTGCGCCAGGAGTGATGTTCTTCTCGACACCGGAACTGGAAGTGACATCATCAGCTCTGAATCAGACAGGTTTTCCCGCGGCTGGTCTGTAGAGATAACAGGGAATGGTTTAGTGCACCCCGCCACCCCCTGGCCTGGCGTGGAATTACCTTTGCTTGGTCCATACAACGTCCTCCTACTCACACGTTTGTGACAATGGATTTTATGAGGAATGACCCAGAGACAAGACATGGTTAAAAATGCTAGGGGAAAAATAACCTTCAGATAAAAACAAAATGTCAAAAACAAGTTTTCTGCAATAAAAAAACAGAAAAGATGTATAAATGAGTTTGGGCTAAAGAAAAAGTCAGGAAAGATTAAATAAAAACATTGATCACAAAAGAGACCTCATCTAGGACACAGTCCATATGAAATCTAGACATCAATCCAGGCACATAAATGATATTTGAACAAACCCAAGAATTATACAGTAATCCCTCGCTATATCGCGCTTCGCCTTTCGCGGCTTCACTCCATCGCGGATTTTATATGTAAGCATATTTAAATATATATCGCGGATTTTTTGCTGGTTCGCGGATTTCTGCGGACAATGGGTCTTTTAATTTCTGGTACATGCTTCCTCAGTTGGTTTGCCCAGTTGATTTCATACAAGGGACGCTATTGGCAGATGGCTGAGAAGCTACCCAACTTACTTTTCTCCCTCTCTCTCTTGCGCTGACTTTCTCTGATCCTGACGTAGGGGGATTGAGCAGGGGGGCTGTTCGCAAACCTAGACGATACGGACGCTCGTCTAAAAATGCTGAAAGATTATCTTCACGTTGCTACCTTCTGTGCAAACTGCTTCCTGAAGCGACATGCTGCACGGTGCTTCGCATACTTAAAAGCTCGAAGGGCACGTATTGATTTGTGCTTGTTTGTTTTTCTCTGTCTTTCTCTCTCTCTCTCTCTCTGCTCCTGACGGAGGGGGTGTGAGCTGCCGCCTTCAACAGCTTTGTGCCGCGGTGCTTTGCATACTTAAAAGCCAAACAGCAGTATTGATTTGTTTGCTTTTCTCTATCTCTCTGACATCTGCTCCTGACGCGCACTCCTTTGAAGAGGAAGATATGTTTGCATTCTTTTAATTGTGAGACGGAACTGTCATCTCTGTCTTGTCATGGAGCACAGTTTAAACTTTTGAAAAAGAGACAAATGTTTGTTTGCAGTGTTTGAATAACGTTCCTGTCTCTCTACAACCTCCTGTGTTTCTGCGCAAATCTGTGACCCAAGCATGACAATATAAAAATAACCATATAAACATATGGTTTCTACTTCGCGGATTTTCTTATTTCGCGGGTGGCTCTGGAACGCAACCCCCACGATGGAGGAGGGATTACTGTATTGTTTAACATACTCTTTTGAGTGTACTAGTTATTCAACACTGCCACCATGACAACAGGAATCTGAAATTGACTGTATTTAAATTATTCTGAGCCATCCACAGAAATAGGAGGAGAAGGAGACTGATGAGAGTTGTTCATCTAGTATCGGCTATTCCCCACAAGTTTTATTCTAAAAACATGAAAGGTGCAGTGAATCTTTAAAAGGACTGGAAAAAGCTAAACTGTAAGATACTGGACTTGTACATCTCCTGATAATATATGGACCGATGAAAAATGGTTCCAGTTTATGGGAAGGAACTCGTTGGTGGATATCATGTATGGCAAGCCACAATCTCTGCCCAATCTTATAATCAGAATCAAGTCTTTTTTATTTTGTTAGCATCACCCAACATCTTTAGTTTCCCATTACCAACTACCATGTGTTTTCAACAGCTGATATACTTGGTAACACTGGGTACTAAGGAAGAGGTTGAAGGAATATCAGGAGAATAGGATGAAAAACAACAGTCACCTTTAATGCCATGTGCTAAAGAATATTTCTAGCAAATTCTGCCAATGACAGAAATTCACTCTAATCTTCATGATTTGAAGTAACCGTTGTGCTCAAGAAAGGAACTGCAAATCACCACTGAAAAATGTTGGGGCACTAACCTTGTTGTCTCCATTTAATTTAATCTAAAAATACATATGAAAAGTCAAGGAAAATTAAGGCCTCTAAAGGCGGTAATAGCTTCAAAATAATATAGCCTTCAGGCTAAGTAATGGAAGCACTACTAGGAAGGAACTTCGTCCTGTGGTAGATTCGGTGGAAGACTGTACACCTCCTTCCGGCAGCAGTGGATTTATAGGTTAGGGACCGGAAGGGGCAAAGTCACTTGTGCTCACTAGGTATCTTCTCTGTGCTGTGCAGGGAACAAGAGAAGAGAAGGTTAGCATCAGTGCCCCCTCTCGACCTGGAGCAATAGTAAATACCTCAGATGAACATGGTAAGTGGTTCATAGATGCACATGTGTGACACCATACATCTAAGAAACTTTTTGAGCTCACAGTTACTCTCTCTCTTTGTCAGTTGGCTTGAGGTTGATGAGTTTAGGTCAAATTAACAGTACACCCCCAAAATGCTCAGAAAAGAATCTCCAGAACCAAGATACAAATTGAGGTACATGGTTAGAAATCCAGGAAATCCATGTAGACAAATAATGTGTGTAATAAACAGATTAGTTAATTCTTTGGCTAAAGAAAGTTTCTTTAATAGAACAAAACAGGTATATTTGGAAAAACAGTTCCCTACTACTAAGATTGTAGTAAATCTCTTTGGGGGAGTGAATTTGAGTGGAATTGGAGTGGAAGATACAATTACAATATTCTCTCTCTTTGTTCCACAATACTTATTCCCATATAGACAAAGCTGGCAGCACTGTGATAATTAAGTTTTTTTTTATTTCTCCAGTGCCTTCAATACCATCTAGTCCTCCCTGTTAAGGGTTAAGCTCAGAGATATGCAGTTGGATGAGCCTATGCTGTCCTGGATAATGGACTATCTGTTGGGCACACCATGGTTTGTGAGAATCAAGGGCCATGTTTCTACTACAGATGAAAGCAACACTGGAGCACCACATGGAACAGTCCTGTCTCCTTATCTCTTTACTCTGTATACTTAAGTCTATAAATATAACGCCAAGTTATGTCACTTTTAGAAACTGTCAAGATGATTCTGCACTTATGGGGAGTATTAACAAGGGGGAAGAGAAAGAGTATAGGGGACAGATGGAGAACTTTCCATCTTAATACAAAGAGAATTGTCTGCAACTTAACATCAGCAACACCAAAGAACTGAATTTTGACTTTTGCCACATCCAGTCAAAATTTAGAGAGTGTATGTAGGGGTGGTGCACTACTAGAAGTACTAAGGAGTTCACATCAATGACAGGCTGAACAGGTCTCATAATGGAGAGGAACTATATAAAAAAGACAGAGCAGACTGTTTTTTTTTCTTAGGAGACTGTGTTATTTTAATGTGAGTAGTGACATATTTTACATATTCTAGAACTCTATGATAGCCAATGTGACCTTCTACGTTGTGGTGTACTGGGCCAGTAACATTGGTTCAAGAGAGATCACAGAATCAACAAGCGAATTAAAAAAACAGACTCATTTATGAGATGCACTCTGAACCCCTTTTGAAGTAGTTTGGCATTATGAACAATGCTGCACATCCTCTCTGATACTCTAACACTAAGTATTTTCAAGTAACAAATTATTTAGCAAAACTGTACCATGAAATTCTGCTGGGGCACCTGTTATAGCAATGACAATATGCCACTATACTTTGTCATTGTGACTGTGACTGCTCTTATTATCTTTAGCCAAGCCAGGAGTATTCCTTCTTTTTAGTAGTTCTAAAGTGTATTGGAGGAAAGTTGTCATATTGTTTATTTATCTATCTATATGTTGAGCTTCTGTAAAGGCTAAATTCCTGACTTGGGACAAATAAAGTTTGTTTGTTTGTTCTATCTATCTAGGGTGGGGATTGCTTCTTGACATACAGTATGCTTGCTTTCTGACGCATGTCTTTTCCAAGGAATACTCTGTTTTGTGCAGGGATTTGCTTTGCTTTCTTGAAATTAGTTATGCATTATTTTTGTAATGCACCTATTCAGTGCCCATTCCAATAGATCTGAATAAAGGATAAGACATCAAAGGATAGCCAGCAGGTTAGTTTACTGAGAAAGTAAAGTATCAGCATCTGAGGAAGGCGAACAGCAGTAACTAACATGCCTGTCTCTATGGCTTGCTGTGTCACCCTGTGCCAGCTCTGACAAGTAGATGGTCTTGCCTCAGGCACAATGCCACTGAGTGTGCACATTCTTCCAGTCATCTGTGGGTGAATTTTATACTTTCACATTTTTATCAAATAAAGAAAATTGTGAAAGGTAATTAAACAAAAACACAATTGCAAGTACATTTCAAAAAGCATTTTTTATTAATGAACAAGGACACAAGCATTAACAATAAAATGAAAACAAAAGGCAAAGATGAAGCCCCAGTGTAACCCTGACAGCAAATGGTTTTATGTTCCCACCTATTCTTGGAAAAAGATGCAACCTTTTCAGTCCTATTCAGGTTGGGAAGGTCTCTGCAAAAAGATACCTTCAAAGGAAAACTACAAACGTAGACATCATATATGTACTTTTAAGCCATGCTGGAGCTTTTCAAAGAATACTGAAGTGGCAATACTGGCCACAAACAAAAGGGCTACCAGCTACAGTACAATAATAATAAGCCCTAAAGTGCATTTCACAGTCAAATTAAATAAAACAGTAAAAACCACAGGTAAAAAGAGCATGAACAATGTGGATGGCATAGATATTTAGGAAAGGACATCCTTATGAACATAGTGTAGAAAGTATGAATAGCACTGTGCTGAGTCAATGAGTCATCCAAGGACCTGAAGAGTAGGTCTTGGTTTTGTTTCATTTTGTCTTGTATATTTTGCATTTTACACCCAGTTAAGTGTTGACACCATATAATGACTTTACAATTCTCATTTCATATAATTTATTACAGAACTGAGTGTTGTCTACATCCTGGTAACATCAAGCAGAAGACAGTCACCAGCTCTGGTCAGTACACTAGTCTTGAACTCTGTTATAAAACATAAAACAATTTGATAATAAAATCAGCTATTTTTGACAACAGAATATCTGCTTTTACAAAAGAAATGGTTAATTCACATCACTCTGTGTGTGTGTGTGAGGAATGTGTTTATTTTTAAACTTTAAAGTCACTTATCCTTACCTTTCATAGTTCTATAATCATTAAAGAATAATTATGATGATAACATTTTACAATTAGTTAAACAATTTTTCTCAAATTATAAAAATAAACCAGATGCATATCTTGGTATCTTTAATATTTTAGACCTACTGTGCTTATACTCTTTACTAAATTCTATATTTATGTTCAAAGATTAATATTTACTAAGTCCTAGAGTATAATATTATAGGCACAAGCAATTAAAAGGTCTCCCTTGTAGTTGCTCTTATGGCTGGAACATTCTGAAATAATATTCTGAAGTAACCACTACTATTAGCTCATGGTGACTACTGAATAAACATTATTTCAAGCTCTTTGTTATATGCAGGTGAATATTTTCATATTATTCTGAATTACAAAATTAACATCATGTGAAACTGTATACTTAATTAAGATATCTTACCTTTTAATTACAAATATTTTATTTGCTTAAGTTCATAATCAGTTAGCTACTGGTAACTGACATCCTTATTTCCTTCCATTCATTCCTTGAATCTTCTTGATTCACTCCTGGCACACAGGATAGATGGAGCCTGTCCTGACACTACTGGGTGCAATGCAGGAATCTGTTTTGAATTAGGTGTCAGTCTAATGGAGGGCACACACATACACATGCTTTTTTGTGATATATCTGGAAAACTGGAGTACTGTATTTAGAAAAAGAAAAATGCAGATATGGTGAGAACAGGCAAACTTCACCAAGCAGTTTCCAAGCAGGGATTCAAACATAGTAAATGTAAATGTAAAATCAAAAAATTAAAATGCAAAATCAAAAAATTAAAACGTTACATTAAATAAAAATGTTAATATAACCCCAGCCTCCTGTAGCTGTGAGGCAGCTGTGCATACTACTGAGCATCCTAAATATGCTTAGTTAATTTATGAAAATAAACATACATTAATGTTCAATGTGATCTAATTGAAATATTTCCTTTATGATAATTAGACCCTTTTAATTAACCTCAGAACAATATACATTGGCTCTGTTAATTAACAATTGGTAGTATGACAAACAAAGCAGCATGGTTATTAGTACCCAATGTTTTCAGGACTCTTGGGTCCTGTGTTTGCTTTTGGGCAGACTTGCCTCCTATGTGGAATGTAGGGCATTTTCTCTGTGTCATTCCATGTCTTCAGACTGTCTTCGAATTTCTTCCATAAGAGAAGAAAGAAGTTCTTTATAAAATCATGCAACATACAGTACATAGTGTATTTATTTGCCACTTTACATTTATTTTCTTTTAAAAACATTGGTATCTAATATTTTTGTAAAATGAAGTAAACTTTTATGATGCAGTACCTTTATGCTTAATGCAATACCTTTATGCCAGACTCTGTCTGTACCACAAAAGCACAACTGCCTACACTTTAAAGTGAACAGTCACATAATCAAAAGGTACAGTCAGTTGAATTAAAACAAATAATCAATGTCAATGTTTTTATTTATTATAACTAGCTATAGGAGACTAGGAAAAATTTGCAAACATATGAGATGATACATTTAAGTCTAACATTGTGTTATACCCTTAAGGTTACTTTAAGCAGATTCTGTCTTGTAAACTTGTTTTGTAAAACCTGTTAATTTTAATAATAATTTTAATAATAAAACCCATATATATATAAGGGACATGAACTTGATAATATTTAATACTATTACTATTGTGTACTATTGTGATTGTGATTTCAGTTTATGCTGAAACTGGAGTCACAATTCAGGAGCCAGCCCTCGGGCTCGTGCAAAAGCAGGTGCATTGTAGGAATTCAGAGATGCCAGTCATCATGACTGTAGGAGACATCTGGTGTCTCTGGAGGAAACTCATGGCAAAATGGAAAAATATAAAAACTCCACACTCTACCATGTAACTCTTTTGTGCCTTTACAAATACATTTATTATCCTTATTAAGAATAGTTTCCACCTTTATTGTACTTTCTTCCTTTCTCAGTTACTGATTTGTTATCAAATTAAATTTAAAATAACATACATTTAAAATATAGCTAAAACAAAACTCAAAATGGAGACTAGAAAAATATTAAAAATAAGTATAGACACATATTAATATATTTAACTTATGTTAATAAAGCTCCTAAATATTATTTAGCAAAAGGTTTGAGTGAACAAACCCAAGGCAAGTTGACAACATTCATCCACCCATTCCTTTAAGTTATTTTTTTCCATAAAATTCCATTGGTAAAATTTGATTCAGTGATTCAGGATATCGAGGAAGTCTTCCAAAAATACTTGAAAAAAATACTAATATTCATATTAAGTAAAAAAAATTCAAATACATCCAAGTTCACAGTGTGCTCGAGTCTATGCCTTCTAATAACGGAAATAACACAGAAATAACTTCTGACATGGGCACCAGTCCATCACAAGGCACACTCCTTCACATACAATGAAACATTGCCTGTTTCTCTACTCTACATTTCTCAGCAACGGGGAGAACCAATATCCTGAGAAAATCCACATAGATAACATGTGAAAACTCCACAGAAACAGTGACAACGTTGAAATTCAAACTTAGTGTCCTGCTGTTGAGATACATCAAATCTAGCCATTGTGCCTCCTAGAACAAATAAGAGAAAAGCAAAATTCCTATGCATAATATCCCGTGAGCAAGGGAGGAGTAAAACAAAAAGTCAGTGTTTCATTTTGTGCAGTTGACCATTAAGGTCCATCCTGGATATTTGACAATTTTACAGTTATTCTAGGTTTCTGTTACAAGATTGGTATGGTAACTTCGTTAAAAATTTGTGTTTCTTTTATCTACTGTAAAACATTGAAAAGTACCATAAAGTGTTGCTAACAGTTTATCTTGAATATTAAAACAATTATTAACAAACAATTCCCTCAAGCTCATCAACAGTTTAGTGTTCCATTTTAAAAATAATGTGTCTTCAGCCTGATGGGGCACTTTTAGTATTGCCAAGTTGATCACTGCATAGTTTCAGAGACCTTGCAGCATATGATCTGGATATAGGAATTAACAAGTTCGGCTAGGTTATTCATATCAATGTGTCAAGAAAAGCATTTTTAAAATTACTTTTCAGATTAACTGGAAGCCAATGTAGTGATTTAAGACCTTGAGTTATTTGTTCATATTTCATACTTTTATTTATAATCCTTTCAGATGGGTTTTGAATTCAATGTAGAATAACAATCAGATTGTTTGAATAGTTTCACAGTAAACATTGCTATAGCAAATTTTGCTTAAAACAAAGGAATGAATATGCTTTTTAAAAGTTTAAATGAGGATCAAAGATAATACCAATTTTTCAAATCCTTCAAATAAAAAGTTATCAGGAATTTCTTATTTGCGTAATTGCCTCCCACTAAAGACCTTCATGTTCTGAATTTCAGCCATCTGCTGGATCAACTAACAAAAGCAGTTAGTTGATGATATAGCAAGTACGAATTTTAATGTACTATTTGACAATACTACTTCTACTGCTGCTACTACTACTTAATTTATTGATAAGTAATTTATGACTGAAAAATAATGTCATCTTAGCAAATAACTTCTAACAGACACATAAAAAGTAGTCCTAGTGTACAGTATCGTTGAAGGTGCACCTACATCAGTTAGAATATGGCATAAGTCACACCTTCCCCAGTTCTTAACTCCCTGTCCAGGGGTTTAGATTTATAAAACTTGTGTGCACACAAAAAGAAGATGCAACTTTCAACACAAAAGTTGAGATGTATAAAAGAAAATTTGACAGAAGAACTTGCATATATTTATGGCAGTTCTGAACCTTGTGTACACAACTTGTCAGAGAAACAGGAAAATGATGACAGTCTTGATCAAGTAGAAAAATGCATCCAAACCAACTAAATGACGATTCACACGTATAATAATTCATGTCACCATCAGTTATTATAACGTGCTTTGATGTGACTCATTGTAGCAACAGACTTCACTGATGTCCCAGGAGGCTCTGCGGCTCTGCACCTGAAATAAGACTTTAAATGATCATTTCTTTCATTATGGGTTTCAAGCAGTTGTGGTGTTTAGTTTTAGTTTGTACCTTTTGGCAATGAAAATGTTTTATAGAATTTGGGAGGGAGGGTTGAATTTGCCTACCACCATTAACCGATACTGCCTGGTGTATGCTTCCCAGTATTAGGACTAAGGGATGTAGGCTTTATTTGAATATGGCCATTTGTAGTGGTTGTCTGCATTACTTGAATGTACAATACTACCAACATAAAGAAAAGATTAAAGAAAAAGTGTTTTTCTTGATAAATTCAGTGTGTATGTTTGTCACACTACTAAACCTCAAAATTGATGAATTTGATCTTTTGACTTTATTTTAATTCCCTTTTAAAATGGGCAATGCTGCATGTTTGTACTGAAGCACTTTTTGCTTCTTTGTCAGTTTATATAGGCTACCTGTTTCACTCCTGAGGGAACTAGCCAATAGGTCAGTAATATTTCAGCCAAATTTCATCTCCATCCTGCCTGCTGTTCTGTAAGCCATTAACCAACTGTTGAGGTACTACATTGAGTTTTCATATGGTGTGAGTCAGTGGCATCATGGGGGGGGAGTACACTGGGTGACACCCTCAGAAAGGGTGGCACTCAAAGGATTAGCTATAAATTTTTGTGCTGTGTTTTGAGCTGAAATGGAGGCACCCCCCGACTTGATAAAACAATAAAGTGTCCGTGTGCACTAGGACCACTGGGGACTGTGAGGGTTTTATTCCAACACTGGTGGGGGCACATATATAAAACAACATACTTCTGCCAACATAAAATGGCAATTTGCAAAAATGTCGAGTTTTTCTAACATAATCAAAGCAATTGACTGCATTAATATTGCAATAAATGCACCTAGCGAGAATGATGCTGCTTTTGCTAACCGTAATCAGTGACATTCCATTAATGAAAGTCATCTGTGATGCCAAGTTGAGACTGATAAATGTTGTTGTTGGTGGCCTAGATCATTTATTCTGAGGCAAAGTAGCTGTTGGCAGATGGCTTGCTGATGGTGCTTTATGTGAAGTCTGGATTGTTGGTAAGTGGCTGAACCTTCACTTTTTAATTTGGCCTATACTATACATTGTAACAGCAGTCGGGTTATTACATGCACCATGTGATAGTGGGTACCCACTCAGACGCTTGTGAATTACACCTTTCCCCAAATGCCAGAATGCTGCTGTGAGGCGCTATAATGCTATGCATGCTCTTGTGCACTCACAAAAGCAGGTGGCGGTGTTTCAATGCATCAGGGATGCTTCCCTAGCAACCAATTTCAGGTTGGCAATGTTCAAGTAACAGGCATGTACACATATTTACAAGATGATTATGATTTATAAGGGTAAATTACGTGGAAATGTGCATACTACAGGTTTTATAAATCGGAATTTTCTTTGGCTTATACATTTTCCTGTTTTTTGGGAGTATGCATATTTTCATGCTCAAATCCATGCAAAGGTTTATAAATGAGACCCCATCTCTCTAAGGGCCTACATGCCTGTTGCCAGAAATGATCCCTAAACTTTCTGATCATTCAATAAAAATGCTGTATGGATAGTACATTGGAATTACAATAGTAACTGAATAAATTTTATTTAGTTAAAAATGGGTAATAAAGTATTTAGTTAAAATGCCAAAAATATACACATTGGAAAAAGTGTACAGTGATCCCTCCTCGATCGCGGGGGTTGCATTCCAGAACTCCCCGCGAAAGGTGAAAAATCCGCGAAGTAGAAACCATATGTTTATATGGTTATTTTTATATTGTCATGCTTGGGTTACAGATTTGCACAGAAACACAGGAGGTTGTAGAGAGACAGGAACTTTATTCAAACACTGCAAACAAACATTTGTCTCTTTTTCAAAAGTTTAAATGTGCTCCATGACAAGACAGAGATGACAGTTCCATCTCACAATTAAAATATATGTGTGTGTAACTAACTTTCAATGCAGAAGCTCTTCTCAAAACAAAGAAATTCTAAATCAAATTATTTGATTCGAATCAAATGATTTAATTACACTGCACTGTGCCTCAAAAATATAAGTATAAATAAAAAAACAACACAAATTAATTTTTATCAGTCTGCATGGACAGATAGTATTTTATATTTTTAGACAAAATTAAAGAAACTTTGAGTCGGATAATAGATTGAGTATAGATGTTGTACTTTTGAATTTTGTACTACTGGATCACATTAATTACTTCTGGCATTTAATGCCTTAGTGCGGTGGAACAGAAATTTTTCAATAATTTCTGAAATGAAGCAAACCACATGCCTTTAAAATGCAATTCTGCAGCTGTTGAAACTGAACTTTCTGTAGTTACACATCGCATGCTGAAGATAATTTATTTTTAATTACCAGTGTAGTCTCTGATTCCTATAAACTGAGCATTGTAAGACCTTTATTAAAGAAAATACATTTAGATCTGAATAAGAACTATAGCCAGATTTTCAATTTACTGTATCGCTTGGTGAAACCTGAAGCCCTAAATCTCGGCAAAGGGAAGTCAAAGTCTTGTTTTCTCAATGGTAATATGTATCATTAGGCATTTTTAATAGTATTTGGTGCACAAATCGTTGTGCTTGTTGTAAAACAAAATGTAGCTTTTAAAAGTATAGACCTTGGCATGTGTTATATGTGTCAGGCACTTTTTTAGTTTCAGTCAAACTTTAATATATGTTATTATATAGTACCTTTCTCATGTGAAAACAGCTTCATATACAGTATACTGTATTCAAAAAGGAACAACAACAACAGTTAGTTATATAGCACATTTTCATAAAGCAATGTAGCTCAAAAAAGTGCTTTACAAGACAACAAAGAGAAAGTCACATGAAATGAAAAACAAATAACATTAGACAATAATATTAAAGTGTGTATATATATATATATATATATATATATATATATATATATATATATATATATAAACAGATTAAAAGAAAAGAAAGTCAGGAAGTGACATTGGATGCAAAGGATAAAAGTATCATACTGTACTGTGTTCACTCTGTCCCATGGGAGGCAAGATCAGAAAAAAAACGCATTAGTGAAAAACAAATATAAAAAAACATTGTGACATAAACTTATGGTGTATGCTGTATAACTAACATTTTATTTGCAGCATTTTAGCTCTTTCATCTACTTTTTTTTTAATTGAAATGAATACTCATGCTCATTCAATTGGTATTTGTTTACATTGTGTAAGTCGCTCTATTCTTTTGTTCCCTTTTGCTATGTGCCAAGTTTTCTTTTCCAGTTTACATCTATAAAGTTCTTTTAAAATGTGGGCTTTAGTATCCCTAATTACATTAATTCTATTTGAAGACACGCTTACTTATGCTGTGTACGTGTTAATGATAAATTACCCAATTTTGAATAGTGCACCAAAGTTCAAGAAGAAAGTATTTCACTACACAATATTTACCTGTGTCAGGTCAGGTCAGGGATCATGCACTGGTACAGTATGTTGGTTCACCCACCACGGAACGAAAACTGGTTGGCAACCCCCAAGGCAGACACATGGTTCAGTCAGGAAATGACCACCTATCTGCCAAAACCAGGTGTTACATGGGTGTCCCTTTAGCCTGGTCTAGCTGCTCGGGTCCTCAACAATGAGAATCCTGTTAGCCGGATCACCCTCAGAAATCAAGCCACATGGCCATAGTGCCATAACTGATGCTCCCTCACAGTGCAGGTAATGTTCTTCATTTGTAACTCCATGAGCACCTTCCTCTCAGGTCACTGGATAGCGTCCACATCTGGCAACCAGGAAACACCAGGACTCTAATGACTTGGACCTTCATCCTTTTGCAGAGACATCGGCAGTGCCACACACCCTTTCCTGCGACCTCATGACACCCCATGCTTTCCCAGTCCATCTACTGACTTCATAGGAAGAGTCACCAGAGACATGAATGTCGCTTCTGAGGTAAGTAAACCTCTCGACAAGGTCGACATTCTCTCTGCAGACAGACACACTACCGATGGCTGTGCCCAAGTGGTCATTAAAGGCCTGGATCTTGGTTTTTATCCAGGACACTTAGAAACCCAGATACTCTCACTCCTTGCTCAGTCTCTCAACAGCCTCCATTGACTCTGAGAAGATCACAGCATAATCGGCAAAATTAGGATCATTGAATCTTTCTTCACCAACAAATGCCCCATAGCCGCTGGACCCCACAACCCTGCTTAACAGCTAGTCCATTCAAGCATCCAATAGTGTAGGAGCAATAACACACCCTTGACCCCAGAGTCAACAGCAAAACATGAAGAGGTTCTGCCTCCACTCTACACAGTGCTCACAGTATCAGTGTACAGGCTGACCATGATATTCAGCATCTTTGTGGGGACCCCCATTCTGCCCCACCTCCTCCACCGCAATAAACCCAACACTAACATGAGCTGGATTATGCAGACTGGGACAGTGGATGGCTTGATGGATTGTTGATTGTGTAGATGCAGTATATATTGAGGTTTTCGTTGTGAAACTTATTTAGTTATCTCTTTTCTTCTGTAGGAACATTCTGTGTTTGCCAGTGTCCTCCTAAATCATGAAGATGTCCATATTAGGGTTAATTTATGTTGTCTTCATATGAAATGAATAAATAAATAAAACTGAATAGTGAACTGGTCAGCCATCCTGGATTAGTTCCTGTTTTAATACAACTTGGATTGACTCTGATTCCCTGGATTCCTTGTAATGGGTAAAAAAACTTTGTTCTGGAAACTAATACATGATGATTGATGTTTTAAAGTAAACATAACATAATATTTTCAAACCATAGAGGGCCAAAGACTATTCCAGTAGTATTAGACGTAAGACAGAAAATAGCCAGACACAAGGTGCTATTCCAACTATAGGCCCATTCATACATACAGGATACTAGATCAATTTAGAATCACAAGGTAGCCTAATATGCATGCTCTAACAGATAGAGGGTGCTATCGCTCCCTTGAACCCTTGTTCGAGACGCCAGACACCTGATAAAAGTCCAATATGGCTTTACTTTATAATAATATGCACAAAGCACCGTCCACTCCACAATACTCATAAATCCAATAATCAATAAACAATAATCACAATCCTCCACTCCCAGACGCGTTGCCACCCTTCCACCCAGCTCAGCTCGACGTCTGGGATTTCCCATAGTCCTTTTATAGTCCTTGAGAAAAAAAAAATCCTTTTCTTCACCCCGGAAGCACGTCATTCCTCTTGTTCATGTGACTTTGACATACTTCCGGGTTCGTAGGGAAAATAATTACTGCTCCTCCCTGCAGCGCCTTCTAGCGGCCCCCGTGGTACCCAGCAGGGTTGTAAAGGAAAACTCCAATGTCCATAATTCCCTGCTGGCATTCGGGGTACCTCCATACTGCAAGAAGAGCTCCACCTGGCGGCCTGGGGGTATTGGCCGGGATAAATGGCCGGCCACCTATCACAATGCCTTTAGAGATCAGAGAAGAAAATTGTAGCACTCATATGCAAACAATGAAAGGGCACAGGATTTGAAAACAGAGTGCTGAATCCCTGGGGTGGCAGCACCACCCACCTCAACACCATGCTGCCAATTAAAGAAAAATAGTTTAAAAATGCTTAAATCAAAATCTACTATTAAATGTGTAGTTCTACGGACATTTCATAAAGCTTTAGGAAAATGCTATGATGTTTAGAGTTTCAAAAAATCTATTTTTTTAAAACCACTATGTACACATTCATAGTACTGCCACTTCAACATCATTTGCAAGCCCTAGGAAAAGTCAGTTTTTGAATGTATCTTTAAAAAAATGTAATTTTTTTTCCCCTATACTAAAAGACAATAATAAATCTTTTCTTTGCATTAAGCCTGTGACTTTTTAGTTCACAGTTTTTCACCTTAAACGTTTCCTTCATAATAATGCTAAGTTGAATGGATATTTTTCTGTGCCATTTCTATGCAGAATGTAATGCTTTCGAGGCCAAAAGGACACCTTCTCATTGACAGCACATGTCTTCAGGCTGAGTACAAGCAATTACGCTGATAAAGGTGTTTTCACGTGGTCCAAGATATTATCTTGACACGAATGTGCCGACATGCAGAATGAGTCCATTGGCCTGTATCCGAGCAACCTGAAAAAGTCATTGAGGAACTAAATTAATTGGAAGTGAGGCAGATTTCCTGGTAAAAATCTTTTTCCATATTTAATTTAATCTTGCTAAAGGTTTCAATTTCTTAAGTCTATGAATTCTGCACTAAAACCCAGCCAACCCCAACCTGCCTCCCTACCGCCTCCACAGCTGCTATCCGGTGTGCATTCTGTAACTGTTGTTAGGAATGGGATGCAGGCTTGTAGACCTGACACTGTGTTTGCATAGTGAGCCTTTGCTTAGTAACTGATGCCCTTTCCTCTGTTGCTTATATGTGATTTTTCTGACAGAGACAACTTATAAAAGCCATCTGCTTTTCCTTGTTAAAAATGTTTGGTTTAAAAAATCATTTAAACACTGCCACCTGGCAGTGTTTATGGGCTACAGATAGCATAACTCAGACATATTATTAAAGAATTAATCATTATGCACTACTTCAGGGTTTTTCCACTGTAGTCTTCTATGTTTTATAAGCCAGCTAGCAGGTAAACTTAATTTGACCTCCTGAGACAAGCTGAAGGAGTATTTCTTACACAAATTGAACACCCTGAAAAAGCAGATACAAAAAAATCACTGAATACTTTATCATATTAATGGAAGTAGTCAATTGCATATGGCAGAATCAAATTGCCAGATTCACCTATGAAGGATTCATGCCATTGTGCCACAGGCAAATTTAGTAATACTGATTCTTGAAATAATACTGAAGTGGTAAAATTGTGCACACTGCTCAATAATCCTGGGTTCAAATCCTACAATGTCTTCTGTTATTGTGTGGTTTAAATGCTTTATTCCCAATGTCTGTGTTGGTTTTTCTGTGCGTATTCTCATCTCCTTCTATGAACTGGTCCGGTGTCAATAAAGGTGCAATTGGGTGTAATTATGCCTAGCAGTGAATTGGAATTTCATCCAGGGAAGGTTCTGGCCTTCTACCTCTTGCATAGCTTCTGGTACTCTATGATTTTATATTGGTAAAAACGGGTAAAAACTTAATTAGTGTACTAAAAGAAAACATTAAAATTCAATTTAGATAAGACATCAGGGGTATAATTCATAAAACTTTGGGTGGATTCAACTGTGAAAGTATGTGTACGCCAAAAAAATGAAAAATGTGTATACCAAAAATGTATAAAATCTGGAGTATACACATTTGTATGCAATTTAGCCTTCATAAATTACAGTCATCTTATAAATGTATGTACAAGAAAGTGCCTTGAACCTTACCCGGTTGCCAACTTTAAACAACCATATATGGACTTTACTAATTAACTAGGTTCAAGTACAATCATGATGCTGCAAAATTTTCATTGACTGGTAGAGAAGCCTCTGACCTGATGAATCCAGACACTGCCACCATCATTTGAGGAGTTCTATCATGTGCTGCACAACTAAGAAGTCAGTCTCATCTTGGCATCACAGATGACTTGTATGTTAATGGAATAAAGTTGACAGAAGCAGCTTCATTCTCACTAGGAGCCCATATTGCAATATGAGTGCAGCTAATTGCCTCAATTACATTGGGAAATTGGACACTGTAGCAAGTTTCATTTTTATGTTGGCCTGAATGTAGCACCTTGTCAGTCATTTATACCTTCCAGCACAGCTGGCATGATGGAGGTGAAAGTTGGCCAAGATATTCCTGGCCTGTTGGGCCAGTTCCCTCTAACAGGTGCCTATTGTTTAAACCTAGATATGATCTGGTATAGCCCAATTTCGGGATAGCTGTCTTTCTATTACCGGACCTAATTCAGCACCTAAATCAGTCAATATCATGGGCATAAAAATTCTGCCGATCCCTTTCATGTTCCCTGCATGCAGGTACAAATCTGGCTGGATAGGTTTATGACATCAGACATGCCTAAAGCAACTCAGGCAGTGATCTAACAGGGAGCATGCATTAAAGTTCTGCAGTGATATCACACTGGCCTCACACAGTGTCATAGGGTACTTGGAAATAAATGTGGTGTGCAAAAAAACAGAAGGGGAACTTGTCATCTGCAGTATGTGAATAAGGAATGGTATAAAAGTGAGCAAATTACAGTTATAACTACAGTTTGTAATTCAGAGATTTAAATTCTGGCTATCAGAATTCGACCAAATTATTTGCCCAGGGAGATAAGTTACAACATCCTTATTAACCCTAGAATTACCAAATCTTACAAAAAAACTTGTAAATCCAGCCCACCTTAAATCCGCTCACACCTTTCCATTCAGCGTCTTTTGTCTTATAAATGTATTGATAAGCCCAAGCAGCAAGCAGCCTGCTATCCCATCCCCCCACTACCGCAGAAAGTGCAAAAAGCTCTCCCAGATCAAGTCTGTTTATCAGGGAGTCAGGTACCTACAGCTGCATAGGCTAAAAAATATATATGGTTATTTGGAACACATACATTCCATGTGTGTTCCGTGTCTGCAAAGATCTATGTAAGTGTAGGATGACAGAAATGTTGAACACATACCTAAAAGACAGACTTTTTTCATGTTTTAGTACTAATGACAAAATTTTGACATGAAGTTTATAATGTGTGAAGACTGAAGTCCAAATGTCAAATAAGCACTTTCACAAAAGGTGCAAGTATAACAGAACAAGTACACTTTTTTTCAAGAATATAACTGAAGAAAAAGAAATCAGGTTAGTGTGGCTCATTGTTGTGACTTCTTTGGTAGTACAGTGGTAAGAACAACTGACTCCTATTCAAAAGGTTGCCAGTTCAAGTCTTCACGTGTCCCAGAATAAACGTTTTGAGTAGTGAGCTGCTCTTATTGTTACTATTATACAATAAAAACATACATTTGATTTGAGTCTGTAACAGCCAGTGTAAATGTATGGTACTTGTAAAGGTTAGCATTTTTTTATTCCATTTTATTCTCTCAGTCGCATTCACGCTCACCCTGATCTGACACTGCTGTTTTCAAATAAAGACGTGCTATAACAATGGTGAACTCAGATGAGGACGAGGGTTCTACATTGGAGAAAGAGAAAAGAAGCCCTCCCCGCAAGAATCGTCCACTCACATATAAGAACAACACAGCTGCACCAGGCGTAAAGGTAAAAGATGGCACCGTTTCGATGCAGGACGAGGGCTGGCGTCACCCTGCCAGTCAGTCTGCCCTACACCTATCCTTCAATGAAACAGCATGGCTTACAGAGCTCACCAATGTATCATGCAAACTCCTGTTTGTGATTATGTTTTGTGATGGTCTTTACATAAGAAACATTTATATGTTACTTATATAAAAGCCAGATCGAATGTTATTTACCTTGATTTATTTACTTATCTTCCTACAGCTTAAAGTTACAAGTAGCCTGCAGAGCTTCCTCTGTTTGATCGACAAGGCCATGCTCACAAATTACACATGTAATGCCACGAAAAATGCCTGCTAACACTGCATTATGCGAGCAATCGTAAGAGAATACAGTTAGACTTCTTTTTGGGGCACTACACTGTCCCCATGTAAACACTAGCGTGGAGAGTTGTTCATGTACAGGAAAAGTTTGTCAAGAAATGCTACTGGGGTGCCTTTTATACCAATTTATACAATATAAATGATCTTGTTTAAGGCTTGTGTAGTGTAAAAGCCTGCTTCTAGATTCTTCTAGGCATTTGGGATTTGTATTTATTAGGGCTTGGTTGCTTTGGATTGCCTTTTATGCAAATTTTTTTTTTCCTTTTGAGCATTTTGCTCTGTTTTTCTTATTTTGCTAAATAAAATCTTAATTCATAAAGATTTTTTCGTTCCCTTATGTTAACATGCCAGGGGTTTGTGGTTATCCCCTCTCTTTCAGGGCACTTTGATATATTTTGAGGCATTTCTTTATAATTTGAATTGTTAAGCCATTATCTGGGCTGGCTAGTGAAGTACTGTCCTGCCTTTATGGGTCTTGTAGGAGGCATCAGACCATTTTTGTTATGTTTGTAGCTTCTTCACACACTGCTTCTCCTGTAATAAAACCATTTTTAAACAGCTTACTCCTAGAACTCTTGGAGGCTTTAGGTAATCACAAACATGCATGATATCCATCCATCCATTTTCCAACCCGCTGAATCTGAACATAGGGTCACGGGGGTCTGCTGGAGCCAATCCCAGCCAACACAGGGCACAAGGCAGGGAACCAATCCTGGGCAGGGTGCCAACCTACCGCAGGACACACATAAACACACCCACACACTAGGGCCAATTTAGAATCACCAATCCACCTAACCTGCATGTCTTTGGACTGTGGGAGGAAACCGGAACGCCCGAAGGAAACCCACGCAGACACGGGGAGAACATGCAAACTCCACGCAGGGAGGACCCGGGAAGTGAACCCGGGTCTCCTAACTGCGAGGCAGCAGCGCTACCACTGCACCACCGTGCCACCCCATGCATGATATGTAGGAGAAAAATCAGAGCACTTGGGGAGTATCAACACAGAGAAATCATGCAAAATCATGCTACATTACCCAGGTCTCATGGTAGTGTGATGGTTAGCACATTAACCATCTAAAATTCTAATGACTTGGGTTCAGTTTCTATTGTAATTACTACTGATGTGGAATTCTACCCATTTATTCATTTTCTGCTGTGTTGATATTAGGTGTAGCCTGTACACTGAGTTGCCTACTTTAATAAGCAGTGCTAATTAATAATGCTATGGTTACTCATATGTCCTCACAACACCTTCACTTTTTAAAATGTTCTGAACTACTTAATAAAAGAGGGAAACAAATTCACAGTTCAGGACATCTCCAGGTTGTTACATATTGTAATTATTTTGCATATCTCTGCTCTGAATAGTTTATTGCATTTAGTTCCAAAAACACTCAAATGTATTGATATCTGATGACTATGTAAAAGAATGCATTACGTCAAATTCATTCTCATATTTATGGAACTGTTTTGTAGCTTTGCCTTACAACTCTGATATTGGTCTGCTCACCACTGGTGAACAATCTTTGAAATGTGGATGGCATCAGACCATCAGAGGGAAAATGGGGGTGAGGGTGCCCAGACAAAGAGTACACAGAGGCAACCAAAAATAGTCACAGAGCTCATAATATACTGACATGAACCTCCCCCCACTATTCTGTTAGTCTTTTTCTTCAAATCCTCATCATCCCTCACATCTTGCACTCTTTTTTCCTGGTATCTGCTTCATTTCCACCTCCCCCCCTCCTCATCCTCCTCCTTCTACTCCTCTTCCTCCTCTGCTGGATCTTATGACTTGCATACTGTTTCAGAATCTGTCAAAGAACCATCTGTTATGATAGTTGCATCTTGTGGTAGATCTGAGACAACCCTGCTACACTATACTAGGACCTCATAGTGTCATTGAGGACATGCAACAGTGTAATCGCTTAATATAGGGCAGTTCAATAGGTCCACTCAAACCTCGTGCTAGATCTTTTCTTCTCAAGTCAATATCTGCTGTTGTAGTAGTCACTAACCACTTAGACTGCAATAAGTATACTAGCTTTCACAATGATGACATTGGCTCTCATCTCCAATAACACTTTCACATTTCTTGTACCAACACAGTTTTACATGTAATAATGTTCACTACCTCTGAGGTGGTACACGGAGATAGACTGCTTCTAACCTCATTTTCCTTTTAGGGTTTTCTCTGAGTGAGGTAAATTCTGACCTTTGCACCACCATATCTTCCATGAAAAGCCATAATTTAATAAACACGGTTAAATGTTTATGGTTTAATGAGTGAATGTATAGTTAATAGAAAAAGGAATGTGAAAGGGAAATAATGTCAGTTGTGAATAGGACATCCATTATAGATGTGTTAGCTCTCTGTTGATTGATGTTGTAATAAAGTGGTTGTGATTAAATGTTGGTATTTCATTGGATAAAATACATTTGGCAATAAGAATACTTGTGCATTGAATGAATAACTAAAATCCATTAAATTTCTATGATTTAAATCAAGATTTTATTTTTCCTGCCAGAAATCATTCGATATATGTGTAGTTTTTTCTTTAAAAAATTGAATTCGTATTTTTTTGGAAAAGGGGTTTAGGAAAAAAAATCACAGTGATGAATTATATTTAGGCAGTAACTTAGAGATGCATAAGGAGGTTAAATATGACATGTTAATCCAATTGTGCAGATCTTTACTTATTTTTTGATTTGTTTGGTGCTTCAGGCCTGAAGATCAACTTTTTTACTACCATTCATGGGTCCTATCCAAAATAGAGTATTTTATTTTATTTTTAAGAAGCAATATAACAATATAGGCTACTCGCATAGCAAAACGGCTGTTCATTAAAATGGGCTTAATGGTAAAATTGTTATTCCCTCTGTTTTGATTGTATTGTGCATCTATGAACCTATGTTCATTGGACATTCTAACCCTTACATTCCTCTTTGTGCTTCTTGTCTTCTTTGTCAGACATTTAAGCCCTGTTGAAAATTCTGGATGATGTGACGCCGAAATGCATGGATGTATACTGCATGATTTACTATATTATGCCAGCCACTTGCCTCTCTTGTGAACACCAGATGATATTACACCCGGACACACAGACATTTTATCACTTTACTAGTTGAAAAGCCTGCTGAAACAGGCGAATGTATATTTTATGGTCTTTTATTATATTATATGGTCCTGGTTTCTATCATGAATGATCGCCAATGACAATATTGGTGCGTGCAGATTCCGTGATGCTGCTTCCGTGAGACATTGCTGCTCCACCTCATAAAGCATTTTACATGCTTCAGCAAAAGAATTATTGTCGCTCATGAATGAACTCAGCAGGGTCATGAGGTTGGGGTTTTATTTAGATTTCTCTTTGATTTGCATTCTTTGTGCAGACGCCTCATCAAGATCAAGGATATAAAGTTGAGCAAATCGACGATGGTAATCCTTTTCAGGATGTAGAGCCCCAGATCTGTGATAAATCTGTCCATGAATACGAAAGCAGTATGGCCTGTATCCGGGAGGAGGAGCAATTTTAGCACCCATTGAAGCAAAGGTTAATGTGCTGTTAAATGACCTTATGTTATCCATGAAGTTTTTTGAGTGTTCGTGTTGTCCCGTCATGAGGCTCTTCAGTAAAGCAGATAACCGTATCAGAGGTAAACTTACTTTTCCTTTGTGGCAACAGATGTTAAACAGTTTATCTGCTGGTTGTTCAGCAGGGAAATGGTTCGCACCACAGAATGTGCACCGTAATTGTAAATTTCCACAAAAATGTTGGTTGATGTTGTCCTCAATAACATATGTTCCGGTGGCTACATGAAGATGCTGAGGTGTAGATAATTGCGTGAGTGTTGCTCTATGATTGCGGTCTTGTTGGTTTCGTCTTTTGCGTCAACGGGATGCTTCCTCCTGTGTTGCATTTGCTCTGTAATTGCGGTCTTGTTGGTTTCGTCTTTCGCGCCGCCGGGATGCTTCCTCCTGTGTTGCATTTGGTCGTCGAGTGTGGTCTTTTTCGTTTCGTTGACGTTTCTGTTCAGTCTTTTGCAAGGCATAATCGTCTAAAGTTTAGGATAACTCATTCACTATTGTGAGGAAATGGTGTACTTTACCTGGAATGTGTGGCACTAAACTCTTGACATGTGTACAGGTATTCCGGAGGGCATTAGAATACGATACGATTCCGTAGTCCAATGTTAACCAAAATTAACCAAACGTTCTCAACAATGTTAACATTATTTTTTAAACAAATATTAATCACCTGGCAACGCAAAACAGTCCCACGTTTAAACAAATTGTTATCATCACCTAGCCACAAAAGGTTTAAACAAATTGTTATCATCACCTAGCAATGAAAGGGAGACGTACGTACGTACGTATGCATAGGCATTTTATATATATGATATGTAGAGAGACTGAGCGGGTTGATTTACTGAGAAAAGTCTTCATGTCCAAGAATCATCACCAGCAGTGTCTGTGGGAAACCTAGGGCAGATGCAGAGGCGATCTCAACTTTGTGGTCTTTGAAGTTGTCCTGTGCCAGCTCAGAGGAAGCAGATATAACTGGCTGTGTGCATTCTTTGGGTCATTAAAATGTCTGCTCTGGGAACAGCTATATCTCTTACTGCTCTGTTTGTTAAGGTTGAACAGGGCCATTTACCAAGAAACATTACAGTTTGTTTTTATTCTCTGCCAAGTGGCAAATACATTTCTTTGTTCAAGACTGCTAATTGGTATAGTCTATTTGTGCTGATAACTGCAAATTAACTCTGTCTTTCTCCATCTCTCTACAGCATCTAAAACTGTGCCTCTCTCTCTCAGTTGTCAGCTCACAGTACATCATGTCCCCTTTTGTCTGCTCAAACTGAATCTTAGTATACTCTAATCAAGCATGTTATGGTGAAAAATGCTAAAATCCTTTTGCTGGGCTTTTTAGGCCATTCTAAAGTGGCAGTGTCATGATGATGATGATAATAATAATAATAATAATAATAATAATTTTATTTGATGGTACCTTTAATGACACTCAAGTGGCTTCATGTATAAATGGTGTTTATGCACAAAAATGTTACATATACCCATTTCCACGCTCACTTTGAGATGTATAAAAACTAAACTTGCCGTAAAGCCACAAATATTTTAATGGCAGCCTCACCCCATGCGTACGCACTTTTCTGTTCGGTTTTGCAAACTGCTGGCACTCAGTATTAAAGCAGTGCTACTGTTTCTGTGTGCTCTCCCTTTTTTCAGATTTGCATCAATAACACAAGAATTATCAAATACACCAAAATTAATTGCATTCCGTTTACAAATTTAATTCAGCTTGATTGTAATCATTCTGAAATAATATAATGGTGCACTAAATGGCCAAACTATACCAACTGCCATAGTTGTTAAAGACATCGCAAATGGAAGAATTAGAAGACAGCACATATTTATAGATGAAGACAACTGGCTTCTAAGTCGATTTTGATTTCCAAGGCAGACTTTGAGGAATTGTGCTCCACCTGCAAGCATGAGCAAGAAATACAATAAAGCTTTTAAAGAGCAGTAATTACAACTCTTAACAAGATTTGCAACCCTGTTTAAATACATTAGATTAGGAGTTGGTCTCATCCGTTATAGGAGATGGACGTCTGAAGCAGAGCTCCGCTAGCAGCGGCTTTATTTTCCCACGTATTTCATATTATTTAGAGGTATCCTATATTTAACCCGACCAAGGAACTTCCACTACAATATATAAGCATGAGTAACAAGAAGAAAAGTCAGAAAGAACCGGAAAAGAAACTTAAAGCTGCATCAAAGTCTGGACAGACATCCGGCCCGAGTGCAAGGTATGGCCTCTCGGAGACTGACCTGGAACAGGCAGACGAATGCGCAGATTTCCTAGGACCCCGCTCCATTGTATCATCTCCAGTTGAGAGTGAAAATGGGAGCGAAGGTGCAAATGATAAAGGTCGCGATGGATCGCCGATTTCTGAGGATCATTCAAGACTAGAAAAGGCCCTGCAGGATGTGCTCTCTTCTACTCATCGCGAGCCCGCAGCACCTGCTGTAACAGGAGCTGCATCTCCACTTGTGGAGCACGAAATCCGAAGCGAACTGTCCGAACTGGAAGAGATGATCGCTACACTGGCCACCGCCATGGCTACGGCCATAAATGAGCTTAAGAAGGATAACAAGAATGAGCTTAAGAAGGCTAACATTGAGCTTAAGAATGAACTTAAGAAGGATAACATTGAGCTTAAAAAGGATAACAAAGACCGGGAAACACGTCTATTTAAATGTTTCGACGTGACCTTTAAAAGCATGTTGGAGAAACTAGAGGAACACATCGAAGAAAACAGATCCAATCCGAAAAAACTTGCTGATCAGATGAATGATGTTACAAATCAGCTGGAGGACGTTAAGCAGGCATTCACGGCTCGAGTTGAAACAGCGGAACAATTGGCGTCTAACGCCGATGAAAAAGCTATAGCTGCGAATTCCGAATGCAAAAAACTCGGAGACAGACTTGCGGCCCTGGAAGATGGGTGCAGAAGAAATAATATAAGAATTGAGGGTATACCTGAGAAACGAGAAAGCTCAAACCCAGTGAAATTTGCAGTAGAATTACTCTCTAAAATAATTGGAGATGATTTTAAACTTGACACTGATATAGCAGCAGCTTATCGCATATACAGATCAAGCACCTTTAAACCTAGGTCTTTTATTGTCCGCTTCGAGCGATTACGATGTAAGCTTGATGTGATGGCACTTCTCAGACACAAGCAAGAGATTATATTTGAAAATAATCTTATTCGTATTTTCCCCTGACTTCTCACCATTAACAGCTGCAAAACGTGCGGCCTACTTTAACATTAAAAAGTTGCTACAGAAAGCCGATATCAAATACAGCCTCTTGTATCCCGCCAAACTGAAAGTGGAAGTTCAAGACCAATATTATGTATTTTCAAACAAGGAGGAAGCTGAAAAGGAACTAAAAAAGCTGTTTCCGACACTCTTTTGAAAGTTAATAAGGAGCCGTATTCTGTCATGGCATGGGAAGGACCTATCATCTGCTGTTGGATCCACTTTTAAAGAGACTGGTATTATAATTATACATCCTTTTCTTTACTTGGACACTATATGTTTAAGTCTTAATTACAGTTAATTACAGTTATAGACGCGAGTGTGTGGAAGTGTGGAAGTAATTAAAGTACGGTTTGATTTTTTTTTTTTTTTTTTTTACTACCTTAAAGTAGACTGTTTAACATCATACCCTTGGTTTATTGCTATTTCTACTATTACATTAGGATTTACTATGTTTATCCTAGACCACTTTTGAAAATCATTCCCAGGGTTCATTATTTTATTATCTTAATATCTTAAAATTGCTGAAGATTATTTTAAGCTTAAAGACTGTTAATGATTATATTTTTTGGCAGATAGTATTTAGACTTCAGCTGCAATAGATATCTCTATTCTGTTTTAATTCTCAAACGCCACTGCGGGGTGGGGTTACTTTGTTTTGGACGTGCTCTGTCTCTTTGTATGTCAGAGGACTGGGACATTGCTAAGTGGGATCAAGCCTCATGTGGGGAGGCAAAATGTAGGGGGGTGGGGGGATAAAGGGGGGAGAGAAAGAGAGCAGGCTATATATAATCTATTCTTCTAATCCTTGTAACTATAAATATCAACTCAACAATGGGTTATATGGCAATAACTCATGGGGAATTTTGAAATTAAGATTAAAACTGCCTCACTACCAGTTAAGAATATAAAATGACATTAAAAACTCAGAATCAATGTCTCCATGATGGTACAGTCAACTTTGTGAGCTGGAATGTTAAAGGCCTGAATCACGAATTAAAGAGAAAGAAAGTATGCTTTCACCTAACAGGCTTAAACGCTAAAATAGTATTTTTACAGGAGACCCACTTACTAAGCAAGGATCAGTTCAGACTACAAAAAGACTGGACTGGCCAAATGTTCCACTCTAGCTTTATAAAGAAAACTAGAGGTGTGGGAATTCTCATACACAGAACAGTCCCATTTGTAGCATCAGATGTAGTATCGGACCCCAGAGGGAGATATGTGATGGTCAAGGGCAACTTATTTAACAGTAAAATTATTTTGATAAATGTTTATGCACTCAATGTTGATGATAAGGAATTCATGCAAAATCTATTTGCATCCATTCCCAATGTGAACACTCATAAAATTATAATGGCTGGGGACTTTAATTGTGTTTTAAATCCACTCTTAGATAGGACTCCTGTGACAGGGGGGACAACATCTAACACTGCAAAGACAATTACACAGTTTTTAACTGACCACAACTTATCAGACCCCTGGAGGTTTCTTAACCCAAACTCAAGATCATATTCGTTCTACTCACCAGTGCATCATAGCTACTCAACAATTGATTATTTTTTTATAGATAATTTCCTGCCTACGATTAAATCGTGCAAATACGACACAATTGTTATCTCCGACCATGCCCCTCTAGTCTTGGAGCTAAAATCATTAAGCCCCTCACATTCACCTCGTAGATGGCGTCTTATTATCAGACAAGAACTGCACAGAATTTATATCCAAACAAATCAGCTTCTTCCTAGAGACAAACACGCCCACAGAGGTTTCTGCTGGAACACTCTGGGAAACTCTAAAGGTCTTCTTCAGAGGACAGATTATTTGATATCTTTCCCACAGAAATAAATTAGAAACCAAGAAAGTGTTAGAGCTAAGAAGTGAAATTACTAGAATAGATGAAGAACAAGCCAGGAGTCCAAGTGAAGCTCTTCACAGGAAAAGGCAGGCCCTGCATACAGAACTCAACATTTTGACAACTAAAGAAACTGAACAACTTATTTATAAGTCAAGACATCATTACTATGAACACGGAGAAAAAGCTAATAAGCTTTTAGCTCAACAAATTCACAGACAAGAAGTCCGCAATGCAATACCAGTATTCACCAATGGAGAAGAAATCATTGACCAAAAAAATATAATGCACACATTTAGAGATTATTATAAATCCTTATATTCTACTGAGTTCAAAGAAGACAACACACAATCTAATGCATTTCTGGATACATTACAGACGCCACAAATAGATGCTTTAAGTGCTGAGGAACTGGATAAACCTCTGACGTTATCAGAATTACTAGATACTATAAAATCACTTCAAAGCAGGAAATCAGCAGGCCTAGATGGTTACCCTGTAGAATTTTATAAGAAATTCTCCACTCAGCTAGCTCCCCTCTTATTGGCAACACTTACAGAAGCTAGAGAGAACCAAATACTACCTCAAACATTTTGTCAAGCATTAATCACCGTCTTTCCTAAACAAAATAAGGACTTGTTATAATGTGCATCATATAGACAATTTCACTCCTGAATAATGATGTTAAGATACTCTCAAAAAGTCTAGCTAGAAGGATGGAGAAAGTGCTACCCTCGGTAATATCACAGGATCAAACAGGATTTATTAAAGGCCGACACCTATCTTCCAATCTCCAACACCTGTTTAATGTAATATATTCACCAGCAAAATCAAACACCCCAGAGATATTACTATCATTAGACGCAGAAAAAGCATTTGATATGATTGAATGGAACTACCTTTTCACTGCATGGGAGAAATTTGTGTTTGGCCTGAATATTTGTGCATGGATCAATCTACTGTATACCAATCCAGAAGCTTCAGTTTGTATTAACAACATTTGTTCAGACTACTTTAAGTTAGAACGTGGCACCAGACAAGGATGTCCCTTGTCACCACTGCTGTTTGCAATCGCCATTGATCCACTGGCGGTTCACTGTCGAAACTCTTATCAGATAAAGGGGATTATCAGAGAAGGACTGGAACAGAAAATTTCTCTATATGCAGATGATATGGTTTTATATATATCAGACCCAGAAAATACTGTGCCTGCAGTTTTAACAGCACTCACAGAATTTCAAAAGATATCTGGTCTCAGAATTAATCTGAATAAAAGTATACTCTTTCCAGTGAATTCACAAGCAGATAATATTAGATTGGACACCCTACATTTTACCATAGCAGATCAGTTTAAATACCTAGGGGTAAATATCACAAGTAAGCATAAATCTCTTTATCAACAAAATTTTGCCGTCTGTATGGAAAAAATTAAGCAAGACTTGCATAGATGGTCAACCCTTCATCTCACTCTAGCCGGAAGAATTAACACTGTTAAGATGAATATCCTTCCTAAACTTCTTTTATTTCAAAACATTCCAATATATATCAATAAATCATTTTTTAAGCAATTAGATTCAACAATAACCTCATTCATCTGGAACTCAAAACACCCACGTATCTGAAGAGCGACCCTACAAAGACCTCAATCTGTCTCGCTTAAAACTGTCCAAAATGTTTCCAGGGCAAGATCCAACCTGCGAACGCTGCAACCAAGCTCCTGCCTCGTTGGATCACATGTTTTGGGCCTGCACCAAACTAACATCATTTTGGACCAAAATTTTTAAGTGCCTTTCAGATAGCCTTGTGGTCACAATCCCTCCTAACCCATTAACAGCTCTGTTCAGTGTTCTTCCAGACGGACATGAAGTGGAGAAGGACAAGCAAACTATGATGGCATTCACTACACTTGTGGCACGCAGACTTATTTTGTTAAATTGGAAGAATCCTAAATCTCCTCTGATAAGTCAGTGGGAAAACGATGTTTTATATTATTTGAAATTGGAAAAAATCTAATTCTCAGTTAGAGGATCTGTACAGAATTTTTTCAAAACCTGGCAGGATCTAATCAATTATATTTTAGAATAAGAGAAATAATTATTACCGCTTATTTCCCTTCTCCATTTTTTTTACCTATATATATTTCTTCCTTTTTTTGTTTATTTTTGCCCTATTAAAAAGCCCTAAGCAATTCTCCTTTGACCAAGCTCTCCTTCTCAAGGGTGGGGTTTGATTTGTCTTTAATTCTTTTTTGTTATGAATTAATCTATATTGTATGGAATGATTACAATAAAATTAATAAATAAATACATTAGATTAGTTTTAGGTGGATTGGCGATTCTAAAATTGGCCCTAGTGTGTGCTTGGTGTGTGGGTGTGTTTGTGTGTGTCCTGTGGTGGGTTGGCACCCTGCCCAGGATTGTTTCCTGCCTTATGCCCTGTGTTGGCTGGGATTGGCTCCAGCAGACCCCCGTGACCCTGTGTTCGGATTCAGCGGGTTGGAAAATGGATGGATGGATGGATAGTTAATACTAGAATCCCTGAAGCCTATTCAAAATATTCATAATGCTGGGCCACATTACGTTCTCTAGTTACTAGGCCATCAGTGTGTCTCAAGAAGCATCCTTGCTTGCATTGAGTCACAGATTTGTTGAAAATTAGTGCAGTTGGTGTTGCATCAAGTCCCAAGGACAGTGTGAGTCTGAGCCAGCTACATGAATGAGCAGGCAGTGGACAAGATAGAATAAAAGTCACTGTAGACTCATGGAAGGAACAGCAGAAGATTGGATATTATTGGGGGCAGCAAATCAAGGAGCTCACTCCAGTAAGCCTCACTTAGGAGAGTGAAGGATAGACACTGTTTTTCAGAATGTATTACATCACCAGCATCAGTGATTCAAGAATATAGAATATAATGATGTGGTCCAAATCATGTAATTCCCATTTTTTTCAATGGGCATAGTGCTAAAGTATATTGTACTTAAATAATCAGTGTGATTTACAATAATGTTGATAAGTATTACTCCTGTGCAGCAAGATGTAGAAATTCATAAAGCCTTCAAATTGTGTCATGAAAATTTCAAACAACAGTCACTTGAAAGGACTCTATTCTTTAATCCCTAAATTGGAACTGAAAAGTTCAAGCTGTTCATACAGACAGGTGCAATGGTACAGATATGCTGAAACACCTTGAGGTCAAAAGGGCAAGCAATCTGGAAACAGGCTAGTGACCGGGATTAAACTAAATTGGTCAAACTGGTCCAACTAAACTAAATTGGTTAAAAAGAAATATTTTTCTAGATAGGAAATTGTATTGAGTATATATCATGGAAAATTAACAAAAATGCCATAAGTGGCTAAGTTGAGTTTGCTAATAAATATTCTAACAATATTTTTAATTATTTAGATATATTTACTACTATTTAGATTTTTAAAAGTGCATCATCTGCTGGGAATAAGGGTGCTATGCCCTTGCTGGCCTCTAATGTGGAGGCAATAATTGCATTTAAATGATAGGGCAGAGCTTCATATTTAGGTTTTCATTAGTCAATGTAATGTAGTCAGATATAAGCTCCTACTATTTTCATTTTATTATTTGACTTATAAACCAATAAAACAATCCCTTTATAGCCTGTATAATATAATGCTAGAAAAATACATCAAATTAAAGCTTAACTCCAGATGTTTCTGTCAATTGCTTCTACAATATATACATAGGACATGTTACAGCTAAAAAGTCTTCACATTTCTGGTCTGGTGACCAACCTTAAGATAACCAATTACCCCAGAATTATTAGTGAGTTCCCTTTTGGCTAATTAACTAATTTTTGAAACTGCATATCAGTGGCTGAATATTCTTGTGACAATTAACTTTGTGCTCTTGCCAATGTTGCTTGTTGTTATTAATTCAATTTTTGACGGCTAATTTAACTTCTTGGATTGAAACTCTGCAGAACAGCCAATGCTCTCCTGATGACTTTAACAAATTAACAGTCATGATTAGCACCATGTTTAAAATACATTGCCAATAAATCAGTTTGTTCATTTTTGTGATGCAGTTTTCATAGGTGTTCTGTTCTCCTGAGTATTTCAATCATTGATTTAAAAAAAAAAAAAAGAAAAACACATTCTCTGTGTATTTCAACTTGCACCTGTTATGTCACTGGCAAACATGACATGAAAGATGACAGCAAGATGTACACTATATATCCATCCATTAATTTCCAAAAACTGACACGTTCCCCTTGCTTTTTTATTGATGAAGTCTTTGATTCATAACATTTGATACTCAAGAGATGAAACACCTGTGAACTACTTTTTATTCATGTTTTTCTGCTTGACTATTTTATATTGCACTTTGTAGAACAGACATGTCCCAAGGTAAAAGTAAAATAAACTGGTATTTTTTTTTACTTTTTCTCTGACTTAGTGGAACTCAACTTTTATTAACCATGTCATTACAAATATGCTACTGAACACTCAATCTGCAAAAGCAAACATTGATGAAACCTGAGTTTGCATATAATTACAGTTCAGCTAAGCTATAGAGAGAAGTCCAACCATGGCAACAGCAGAAGATAGAAGTGAACTTTGGATTTTCATTTTACCTGATCACGTGAGACATGAAGTGCAGATTTCAAATGTTGACAAAAGAGATGTAAAATTATGACAACTGATAAAAGTACTATTATTGGCAAGTTAAAAAAATGGAGAATGTTCTAACTTTGGTAAGTGAAAGGAAAAAAAATAAACTGTATTATTATTCTAAAATGTATACCTTACCGGGCGGCATGGTGGCGCAGTGGGTAGCTTGGAGTTTGCATGTTCTCCCCGTGTCTGCGTGGGTTTCCTTCGGGCACTCCGGTTTCCTCCCATAGTCCAAAGACATGCAGGTTAGGTGGATTGGCGATTCTAAATTGGCCCTAGTGTGTGCTTGGTGTGTGTCTGTGTGTTTGTGTGTGCCCTGTGGTGGGTTGGCACCCTGCCCGGGATTGGTTCCTGCCTTGTGCCCTGTGTTGGCTGGGATTGGCTCCAGCAGACCCCCATGACCCTGTGTTCAGATTCAGCGGGTTGGAAAATGGAAGTATGGATGGTATACCTTACCACTGATTTTCCTGGTATGAATGCATTTGTGTGTATGTCTACATGCCCGAGTTTGGTTTCCAGTTTGAATCAAATGATTTTGGGTTAGACTCTTACTACCTGCAGCCCTCAACTTGATAGTTTTAAAAAAAACATTTTATATTATTTAGTTCATGATTGAGCTGGCTACATGCTGTTTAAAGAGATTCTCATTTTAAGGTTATTTAATTCATGTCAGCAGACTATTCCTAATCTGACCTGACAGCAGTTCAAAAGACACTTGCTCATGAAAGGCAAAGATCTGAACTGTAAGAAATGAAGTGCTCATCTAACCGAGGGGAAGATACTCACGATGGATGTGACTAAGGCAGCTCCAAGTGCAGGGCTCGACCTCTGGCACTGTGTAGTTATGCTGTCTTCTGCCTGCTGTGCTGCACAACCAACACCTTCCAGCTGCTATGTGTCTTATCAGCATTCTCCTTATGTTTAATTGCTCATTGTGCATCTAGTGAGTGAACTGATTTTACAAACAAAGTTTCTCACCTAGCACTTCCTCATAGAGTATGAAACAGGAGTAAATATTATAATAATATCTGTACCTTGTAAATAACAGCATATAAAGTAATGATTGCTTGAATTCAACTTCCATAATTCACAATGAAAGAGTTTATTTTTTTCCACATTACTACAATATCTACACACCTGCCCAACTTCTTTCCTTCTTGAAAATAATAGATACAAGAGCTAAAACAATGCTTTCAAGTCAGGTCAGGTTGGGGAACATGCATTTGTACATCATGCTGCCATACCCACCACATGACGAAACAGCTCTGCCTCCTGGTTGGCAACCCCCCAGGCAGACACGCAGTCTAGTCTCACCCTCCGGAAATGACCCTCTATTTACCGCAGCCATGTGTTACATGGGTGTCCACTTGGCCTGGTCCAGCCACTTGGGTCCTCAAGAATGAGGATTCTGCGATACCCTCGGGGGAATCGCGCCACATGGCCGTAGTGCTGTAACTGGTGCTCCCTCACAATGTAGGTAATGTGCCTTATTTGGGACTCCATGAGCAACCGCTCATTCGACACAAAGTCAAAACAGCTATACCCAAGGATTCTCCGAAGAGGCCCAATACCAAAGGAGTCCACTCTTCGTCTCAGGTCATTGGATAGCATCCATGTCTTGTAACCATATAGCAAGCACCAGGACTGTAAAGACTTGGACTTTCGTTCTTTTGTATAGATATTGGGAACACTACACACTAATTTCCAGCAAACTCGTGACCCCCTATGCTCTCCCAATCCATCTACTGACTCCATAGGAAGAGTTACCAGAGATATGGATGTCACTGCCAAGGTAAGTAAACCTCTCAACAAGGTCGACACTCTCTCTGCAGACAGACATATTGCTGATGGCTGTGCCTAACAGGTCATTAAAGGCCTGATTCTTGGTTTTTATCCAGGACACTCGGAAGCCCAGACACTCAAACTCCTTGCTCAGTCTCTTGAGAGCCCCGATCAGAGCCTCCATTGACTTTGCGAAAATCACAGCATTGTCAGCAAAGAACCTTACCTGACACTGAGAGCAGTGTTATGCCCCTGTAGTTGCCGCAATCCAGATGATTACCTTTCCTTTTCCAGATAGAGAAGACAAGTCTCATTTGCTTGCAATGCCGAGAGGACAGCCTTACCTCCAGTCTGAAGAAATTCACCCCGGATACCACAGATCCCTGCAGACCTTCCCTGGTCTCAGCTGGTTCACGACCTGTACAATCTTAGTGAGATTGGGTGGTTCACAGCTAAGTGGAGCATTAGCCTCAATAACTGTGGACCAGGAGATTTCCAACATCCTAGCCAGAATATCAGCTTTAAATAGCTGCTCAAAGTAGGCCAGCCCAGCGGGTCACAACTGCAGTGTTATCTGAAAGAACCGTTCCATTAGCTGCCCTGACTACGACTCTCCGAGGAACAGATTTGGATGTGCGTAATGCTTTGATTCTTCTATAAGCAGGAAGTGGGTCAATAGACCATAGATGGTGTGTCACTTGCTGACAGATTCCTCTAACAAACGCCTCCTTATCTGCCCTCAGAGCCCTCGCAGCCATCCTTCTCAGTTCCAGCTACAGACCGGAGTTGCCATCAAGCTTTGCACTGCGACTCCTCTTGATGATATCCACAGTGCCCTGTGAGATGAAACACCTCATTCTGGGAACACTGGTAACACCAAAACAACCCTCAGCAACCTTCAATGTCTTGTCAATGTTTCTCACACAAACAGCTTGCAAACTTGTCAGAAACAGCCTGATCTTGGAGTCTCACCAGATCGAGCCTCATTTTACGAGTAGGTGGTAACCTACTGGACCTATGCTGGATCCTCAGAGTAGCAACAACAAGTCTGTAGTCAGAATTCATAAAACGGGTACTTCTGTAGACCCTGAAGTTTTGTAAGAGCCTCCAAGGATGTCATTGATCTCCTTCACAGCACCACCAGTATTGGAGTACCAATTCCAACATTGCAGCTCAGGGCACTGGAACCAGGATCCAGTGATTCTCAGCCCCTGATCATTTGCAAAGTAAAGGAACATGGAGCCACTTTAACCACTGTTACCAGACCCATGGGGACCCAGACAATCCTCATAGCGAACCCTGTCAGTGCCAGTAGTTGCATTGAAGTCACCCATGACCAGAGGAGTTTCACTTCACTGGCACCCATCAACCACCAAGCAAAGTTGTGAATAAAATGTCTCCTCCATAAACGTTACTCAATGTGGTCGGAGCATACACTGAGACAACAGACAAGGCACCCAGAGAGTGTTTTAATCGGAGTCTCATAATACGCTCATTGAAAGCGTATAGGGTATTATTTACCCTATACAGCTCTAGGCAACTGACGCACAGGTAAACAGACTTGAGCTGAGAGAACTTTCTGCCCTTTCTGTGTTAGTGGTGGGATGGGATAGCAGGCCGCTTGCTGCTTATGCTTATCGACACATTTACAACACAAAAGACGCTGACGGAGAGGTGCAAACGTATTTAAGGTGGTCTGGAATTACAAGTTTTTTCATAGGCTTTGGTAATTCTGTTGTATTGTATGTGTTCTTCTATGTGCTCTCACTTTCTCTTTCTCCGACAGGACACAGAATCCAATACATTCGTGATATTACAGCTCTCTGGACAATTTAAATACTGAGATGTATACTTGATATCATTTTCATGATGATAGGAATTAAAGCATGTTATTAAACATGGGAACATTATGGCGCAGTGATAGTGACGCACTGGTGCCCCGTCCAGAGATTGTTCCTGACTCCCGCAAGATGCTTACTGCACCATGCACGACCTTCAATGAAATAATTTATTTCAGCAGTACTGTCTCTTTCAAATGTACTAACTCCCAATTCCTGTCCTTCCTTTTCTTTCTTCAAGTACCCAATTGCCAAACAATCAGCTCTATAATAGATCTCAGGCCAACTGTAGAATGCCGATTCTTCAAAATTTTTAAGGAACATTTAAATATCTTCGTAGTACATGTTTAATTATTCTATCTATCTATCCATCCATCCAGTGTCGCCCAGCCCCAACAAGAATATAGCATGAGCTAGGACAATCCCTGAATGGGGCACCAGTTCATCGCTACCTCTATCCACCTTGTCCTTACATATTAAGTTATTAACAATATAGATTATTTAAATGATGTTAAAATTTTATCTATATAATGTAATAAACATTTTGCTGCATTTCATCTTAAAAATGATATTGTCATCATATGTAAATACGTGCTTTATAAAGTAGCTCAGGTTGTGCAATATTATAACTGTAGTGCAAGTTTACAGTGAGGTGATTGTACTAAAAAGTAAAAACAGTTCTACAAGGAGCACTTGATGGACTGATTGATTAAAGTTCTTAGGATGAAACTGTTTCTGAACCGCAATGTCCATACAGGAAAAAGTGTTTGTCGTATGAGAGCAGTTCAATAGACAGTCCGCATGGCTGAGGCAGCATGTGCTAAATGCTGTGTCCCGATAATTCTCTTTCTGATCAGCTCCTGTAGAGCTGTGATTCCGCACTCAGATACAGTGGGATAAATACTCTGAGTGGTGCATTGAGAGTAACAACGCTAAAGCAGCTATGGTATTTGGAATAGTGTGGCCATTTCATGGACCATTATATTGTTACAGGTTAATTACAATCAGATGTCTTAAATTAATAAACGATATGCGGTTAATTTCAGTGTTTTTGATAAAGCCGCGTCAGGGATGTGGATCTAAAAAAGAAAAGGAAACCACACTGGAACAAAAGCATTGCTTTGACGCTGGGTGCTGCCAGTTTGCAAAACTGAGCGAAGAACTTGTGTACAGCCAAGGATTTAGCTGGCATGAAAATATGTGTGGCTTTACGCCAAGTTTAGTTTTTATACATTGCGATGTGAGCATGGAAACGGGCGTACGCACCATTTATACATGAGGCCCCAGGTCTACAGAGCTGTGATGCAGCAGCACTAACAACTGTGCCTCCATGCTGCCAAAGAATATAATTCAACAAAATGCAATATCTACTGTATTCATCCTTCCTGTATGAGCAAAGCGGTAACAGTTCTGAATGGTGTGTTAGAAATCAAGATCTTAATCAAAGAAAAACTACTTATCCTCTAACAAGACAATCTGATTTTTAAGTCAATAATCAGGTAGGAGAAAAACTGCCCATCAGCATCATGTGTTGCTCTACAGCTAATGCTTGAACAAGGAGCATCCATCCATCCATCCATTTTCCAACCCACTGAATCCGAACACAGGGTCACGGGGGTCTGCTGGAGCCAATCCCAGCCAACACAGGGCACAAGGCAGGAAACAATCCTGGGCAGGGTGCCAACCCACCGCAGGACACACACAAACACACCCACACACCAAGCGCACACTAGGGCCAATTTAGAATCGCCAATCCACCTAACCTGCATGTCTTTGGACTGTGGGAGGAAACCGGAGCGCCCGGAGGAAACCCACGCAGACACGGGGAGAACATGCAAACTCCACGCAGGGAGGACCCGGGAATCGAACCCAGGTCCCCAGATCTCCCAACTGCGAGGCAGCAGCGCTACCCACTGCGCCACCGTGCCGCCCAACAAGGAGCTTTATTCAGTATAATCAGAATGATGAAAAAACAAAGAGTGTAGGCCTGTTTTATAAGCAACTGAATTTACTTAACAGCATCAATCAATGCATACATTTACTCTGGTTGGTTTGTTTGTTTATTTTCAAATGGTCTATATAAAATAAGTCTATTTTATTATATTCTTATTATTTTTATACCCTTTGGGTTGAGCCACCTCCCTTGAAATATCTGGGCATATAATAACTGTCTAATCATGTTTTCAGGACATCTGCTGATCTCTAAATTATACATTTGATGTATTACATCAACCTGCTTCTGGTACATTCTTGTCTTTGTTATTCACTTGACCTTTACCTGGTTTCCTGAATTATCTGACATTTATTAATCCATTTATACTTCTGAGATGATATTATATTTTAATGTAGAAAGCATATCAAAATACTTTATCCTAAAAGACTGTGTGACTCCTAAATCTAATTTTTCTTCCACATTCCCCCTTTGGGACTTGTAAAAGTCCACTAAAACTCTTGAGGTTGATCTGGTGTTCCCACTTCTAATTCTGTCTATTTCTAATTTGTATAAATCATGTGTGTATCAGAAACCAAATATGTTCCCCCTTTGAGACTAGAAAGAAGTGAAAAGATCTCTGGCCAGCCAAATTTGGGGAAAAAACAGAAATCAGTGTAAATGATTAATACTTAAAATAATCAATAAATCAAGTCAAACAATAACATGTATCAAAGTCATTTTTCATCTGGGTATGTTGGCATTACATGCTATCCTATATAAATTTGTGTTCCTTAACCTCACAAATTCTAAGTATGATGATAAAACATTGTCAGCAAATATTTGATTTCCTTCTAATCCAATAAAGATCAACTGTATTATTTTACAAAAATGTACCTAGCCCTGTATTTTTGTGTGTTATCAGTCAATCTAATAGCACCATTGGTAGTGACACAGACAGCACAAGTATTTTCCTGAAAAACTTCCAAAGTCTCTAGTTTATATTGCCAATAATATCTACAACAATAATCAGAGATAGAGTCCCTTCACAAGCAACCACTCTTACATCCTCATGCTGTCATCCACAAAGTTTACCCTGTTTATATCAAGCTTTGTTCCTAAATTAGGTTATCACCTTTGTTGCATAAAGCAAACAATTATCTTGCTGATAGTAGGTGTCAATTCTCCCTTTGAAAGATGTCAGCACTACTCTCATTAATGCAAGCCACTGGCATATGTATTCAAATTGCAAAGTATGTACCCGTGCTTCTTATTGATGCTAACATCTTCTGCCATCAGCTAGGTTTCTTGGTTTGTATCTGGGCTTTCCAATTTCACAAACTACACACTCACCACTCCACGCATATGAAACACCATCTCTGTTGTGCCAGATTATTACTTTGTTTTGCTATCTTCCTATTTATGCCCAAGAAGTCATAGTGTTAATTATTTGCCACCTACTATTTCTGTGTGGATTTCCCTAAGTATCCCATTTCCTGAAAACACTGTTAACACTATCCCATAAACTTAATTTCCCTTATACCTTCTTCTACTAATTTTAATGGTTTGTATTATACCATGTAAAAAGTTTTATCTAATTTAGCATGTTTAATCCTAACACCAAATTTCAGTTTATGTCATAGTGTTGTATATAATCCTAATGCAAAATTCCTAATGCAGTAATATTAACATTTGTTCCATCCTTCTGTATCAATTATTTTTATACAAATAAATTAACATCCATCATGAAGAACAATAGTTATTTAAGTAATGGTATTAAACATTTTGTCCTGAGTGTCTCTATTGCCAAAACACTTATTTACTATCCCTTAAGTTTACTACCATTCTTCATAGTCAACAAATTTTCCTTTATGTTAAACTCTATGTTATTCATTCTATTATTAAAATCAACAACCAAGAAACTTAAATTAGACTCACTTTTAACTGGTAATGCTGCAAGTGCTATTATTAACTAGCTGAAATACTCAGTGCTACCCGGGAGGAAAATAAAGTGTTTTTTTTAATTGTTTAAGAAAAATATATAAAAAAAACTTTAAGAATAAAAATAAATTAACAAACAATGAAAACTCACTAATGTGCTTGTCTTGCAGTCGTGTATGTATGTTATCATCCAGTGTAACACTCGGAATCGGCCAACTCACTCCCCACCCTACCCAATATGGGGCTGGGTTAGGGTTGATTTCACCCTACAGTATTTTTAGTCGACCAATGAAAGCATGTGTACCACGTTTCATGAAAATCACTCTAGCTGTTTGGAAGTGATACAAACACATACATTGACTTTTATATATTGTCACGCTTAGGTCACAGATTTGCACAGAGACACAGGAGGTTGTAGAAAAAAACAGGAACTTTATTCAAAGCACTGCAAACAAACATTTGTCTCTTTTCAAAAGTTTAAACGTGCTCCATGACAAGTCAGAGATGACAGTTCTGCCAGGAGCAGAGAATGTCAGAGAGAGAGAGAGAGAGAGAAGCAAACAATCAATTCCAAAACTGACAGGCGCTGTACAAGGCTTTTAAGTAAGTACTGTGCGAGAGGTTTATCGCACATTATAGCGCAAGTAAGAAGGGTAAGGAGCAATGTGAAGGTAGACTGTCAGCTGTTTCAGGGGTTTTCCCAGGGGTGTCTGTGTCCTCTGAGGGTGTGATCAGCCCTCCAGCTTACAATATATAGATGTAATGTAATAAGTGCTAGTAATCATGTTAAATTCTGATTAACAGTCCAAATTACATACAAACATTAATTCTTGAAAGTAACTTTTCTTATTTCACCAAGTATCAATAGATGTATTAAAAACATTTATCCAAAAATATTTTCTCTTACACTTTGCTTTTACTCTAAGTGTTGACCATGTTATGCTAATCACATTTTCTAAATTCTTCAATTATATTATCCCAATTGCTTCTTCTTCTTTCGGCTACTCCCATTAGGGGTTGCCACAGTGGATCATTTTCTTCCAAATCTTTCTGTCCTCTGCATCATGTTCTGTTACACCCATCACCTGCATGTCCTCTCTAACCACATCCATAAACCTTCTCTTAGGCATTCCTCTTTTCCACTTGCCTGGCAGCTCTATCCTTTATATCCTTCTCCTTGACTTTGTCTCCTAACCGTCCAACTTGAGCTGACCCTCTAATGTACTCATTTCTAATCCTATCCATCCATCCAGCAAATCTTAGAATCTTTAACTCTGCTACCTCCAGCTCTGTCTCCTGCTTTCTGGTCAGTGCCACCGTCTCCAACTCATATAACATAGCTGGTCTCACTACCACCCTGTAGACCTTCCATTTCACTCTTGCTGATACCCATCTGTCACAAATTACTCCTGTCACTCTTCTCCACCCATTCCACCCTGACTGCACTCTCTTTTTCACCTCTCTTCCACAATCCACATTACTTTGTACTGTTGATCCCACCTTCTCCAGCTCTACTCCTTGAATCCTCACCAAGGTCATGACCATAGGTCATTCCACTGACCTATCTCGCATTTACACACATGTATTCTGTCTGGTTCCTACTGACCTTCATTCCTCTCTTCTCTAGAGCATATCTCCACCTCTCCAGGTTCTCCTCAACCTGCTCCCTACTGTCGCTACAGATCACAATCTCATCAGCAAACATCATAGTCCACGGGGACTCCTGTCTAATCTTGTCTGTCAACCTATCCATCACCATTGCAAATAAGAAAGGGCTCAGAGCCGATCCCTAATGTAATCCCACCTCCACCTCGAATGCATCCGTCACTCCTACTGTAGACCACTGTCATACTTCCCTCGTACATATCCTGTACAACTCTTACGTACTTCTCTGCCACTCCTGACTTCTTCATACAATACCACAGCTCCTCTTGAGGCACCCTGTTATATGCTTTCTCCAGGTCCACAAAAACGCAATGCAACTCCTTCTGGCCTTCTCTATACTTTTCCATCAATATCCTCAGAGCAAACATTGCATCTGTGGTGCTCTTTCTTGGCATGAAACCATACTGCTGCTCACTAATCATCACCTCACTTCATAACCTAGCTTCCACTACTCTTTCCCATAACTTCATGCTGTGGCTCATCAATTTTATCCCTCTGTAGTTATCACAGTCCTGCACATCCCCCTTATTCTTACATTTATCAGCACCAGTACATTTCTTCTCCACTCCTCAGGCATCCTCTCACTTTCCAAGATTCCACTAAACAATCTGGTTAAAAACTCCACTGCCATCTCTCCTAAACACCTCCATGCTTCCACAGGTATGTCATCTGGACCAACGGCCCTTCTATTTTTCATCCTCTTCATAGCTGTCCTTACTTCCCCCTTGCTAATCTGTTGCACTTCCTGATTCACTATCTCCACATCATCCAACCTCTTTTCTCGTTTTCTTCATTCATCAGCCTCTCAAAGTACTCTTTCCATCTTCTCAACACACTCTCCTCGCTTGTGAGTACGTTTCCATTTTTATCCTTTATCACCCTAACCTGCTGCATGTCTTTCCCAGCTCAGTCCCTCTGTCTAACCAATCGGTACAGGTCCTTTTCTCCCTCCTTAGTGTCCAGCCTCTCATATAACTCATCATACGCCTTTTCTTTAGCCTTTGCCACCTCTCTCTTTGCCTTGTGCCTTATCCCTTGTACTCTTGTCTACTTTCTGCATCTCTCTGACTATTCCACTTCTTCTTTGCCATCTTCTTCCTCTGTATACTCTCCTGTACTTCCCCATTCCACCACCAGGTTTCCTTTTCCTCCTTCCTCTGTCCAGATGTCACGCCAAGCACTCTGCTTGCTGTCACCTTTACTACTTCTGCTGTAGTTTCCCAACTGTCTGGTAACTCTTCACTACCACCCAGTACCTGTCTCACATTCTCCCTAAACTCAACCTTGCAATCTTCCCTTTTCAACTTCCACCATTTGATCCTTGGCTCTGCCCCCACTCTCTTCCTCTTCTTGATCTCCAATGTCATCCTACAGACCACCATCCTGTGCTGCTTAACTACACTGTCCCCTGCCACCACTTTGCAGTCTTCAATCTCCTTCAGATCGACTCTTCTACATAGGATGTAATCTACCTGTGTGCATCTTCCTCCACTCTTGTACGTAACTCTATGTTCCTGCCTCTTCTTAAAATACATATTCACCACAGTCATGTCCATCCTTTTGGCAAAATCCACTATCATCTGACCTTCTTCATTCCTCTCCTTGACACCATACCTACCCATCACCTCCTTTTTTCCTCTGTTCCCTTCACTAACATCTCCATTGAAATCCGCTCCAATCACCACTTTCTGTCCCTTGGGTACACTTTTCATCACTTCATCCAACTCACTCCAAAAATCTTCTTTCTCCTCCATCACACACACAACTTGCGGGGCATATGCATTAACAACATTCATCATCACACCTACAATTTCCAGCTTCATAATCATTAATCTGTCTGACACTCTTTTCACCTCCAAAACACTCTTGACATGCTGTTTCTTCAGAATAACCCCTACCCCATTTCTCCTCCCATCCACACAATGATAGAACAATTTGAATCCACCTCCGATCAACCTGGCCTTACTCCCTTTCCATTTAGTCTCTTGCATGCACAATATATCAGCCTTCCTTCTCTCCATCATATCTGCTAACTCTGTCCCCTTATCAGTCATACTGCCAACATTTAAAGTTCCTACCCTCAGTTCCACTCTCTTTACTTTCCTCCTCTCCTCCTGCCTCCGGACACGTGTCCCCCTTCTTCTTCTCCTTCTTCTTCTTCAGCCAACAATAGCACAATTTCCACCAGCATCCTGTTGGCTAACAGTACTGGTGGTAGTTGTTGTTAACCAGGGGCTCGACCGATCCGGTATGGAAATTTATATTGTTGTCCGCATATTGACTTGGCATAAATTTTACACTGGATGCCCTTCCTGATGCAACCCTCCCCATTTATCCAGGCTTGGGACCGGCATGACGAAACACACTGGTTTGTGCATCCCCTGTGGCTGGGTTATTATTCCAATTGCTATTCAGGTTAAACCCAAAACAATTGAAATTCATAATAACCCTGTAGTATTTCCATTAATAAAACAATTGTCAATGTCAATGTCAACTTTATTTATATAGCACATTTAAAACAACATTGGAATGCTGTGGCCAAAGTGCTTTACAATAATAGAAATAAAGAAAAACATACAATTAACATGAATAACATAAATAGAAATAAAATAAATGAACATAAATAAAATAAATAATAAATAGAAGTAATGTTACATAATCACAATGAGGAAACCATCAGTATTACTGAAGGTCACGGAATGTAAGTAGATAGATAGATAGATAGATAGATAGATAGATAGATAGATAGATAGATAGATAGATAGATAGATAGATAGATAGATAGATAGATAGATAGATAGATAGATAGATAGATACTTTATTAATCCCAGGGGGAAATTCACATACTCCAGCAGCGCATAGTTTGGGGGAGGAATGATCGTCTCAGTCTGTCAGTGGAGCAGGACAGTGACAGCAGTCTGTCGCTGAAACTGCTCCTCTGTCTGGAGATGACATTGTTTAATGGATGTAGTGGATTCTCCATAATTGATAGGAGCCTCTTGAGTGCCCGTTGCTCTGCTACGGATGTCAAACTGTCCAGCTCCATGCCAACAATAGAGCCTGCCTTCCTCACCAGTTTGTCCAGACGTGAGGCGTCCTTCTTCTTAATGCTGCCTCCCCAGCACACCACTGCGTAGAAGAGGGCACTCGCCACAACCATCTGATAGAACATCTGCAGCATCTTACTGCAGATGTTGAAGGATGCCAGTCTTCTAAGGAAGTACAGGCGGCTCTGTCCTTTCTTGCACAGAGAATCAGTATTGGCAGTCCAGTCCAATTTATCGTCCAGCTACACTCCCAGGTATTTATAGGTCTGCAGCCTCTGCACACAGTCACCTCTGATGATCACGGGGTCCATGAGGGGCCTGGGTCTCCTAAAATCCACCACCAGTTCCTTGGTTTTGCTGGTGTTCAGTTGTAGGTGGTTTAAGTCGCACCATTTAACAAAGTCCTTGATGAGGTTTCTATACTCCTCCTCCTGCCCACTCCTGATGCAGCCCACGATAGCAGTGTCGTCAGCAAACTTTTGCACGTGGCAGGACTCCGAGTTATATTGGAAGTCCGATGTATATAGGCTGAACAGGACCGGAGAAAGTACAGTCCCCTGCGGCGCTCCTGTGTTGCTGACCACAATGTCAGATCTGCAATTCCCGAGACGCACATACTGAGGTCTGTTTGTAAGATAGTCCACGATCCATGCCACCAGGTATGAATCTACTCCCATCTCTGTCAGCTTGTCCCTAAGGAGCAGAGGTTGGATGGTGTTGAAGGCACTAGAGAAGTCTAGAAACATAATTCTTACAGCGCCACTGCCTCTGTCCAAGTGGGAGAGGGATCGGTGTAGCATATAGATGATGGCATCTTCCGCTCCCACCTTCTCCTGGTATGCGAACTGCAGAGGGTCGAGGGCGTGTTGGACCTGTGGCCTCAGGTGGTGAAGCAGCAGCCGCTCCATGGTCTTCATCACATGTGATGTTAGAGCGACAGGCCGGAAGTCATTCAGCTCACCAGGACGTGATACCTTTGGGACTGGGGTGATGCAAGATGTTTTCCAAAGCCTCGGGACTTTCCCCTGTTCCAGGCTCAGGTTGAAGATGCGCTGTAGAGGACCCCCCAGCTCTGATGCACAGACCTTCAGCAGTCGTGGTGATACTCCATCTGGACCTGCTGCTTTGCTGGCATGAAGTTTCCTCAGCTCTCTGCTCACTTGCGCTGCTGTAATTGTGGGTGGGGATGTCTCTCCTATGTTGGTATCAGCAGAAGGATGTGTAGAGAGTGCAGTACTCCGAGGTGAGAGTGGGTTAGGGTGGTCAAACCTGTTAAAGAAGATGTTCATTTGGTCTGCTCTCTTCACGTCTCTCTCGATGGTGGTACCCCGCTTTGAGCTGCAGCCAGTGATGATCTTCATTCCATCCCACACTTCCTTCATGCTGTTGTTCTGCAACTTCTGCTCCAGCTTTCTCCTGTACTGCTCTTTTGCCGCCCTGAGCTGGACTCGGAGTTCCTTCTGCACGCGCTTGAGCTCATGCTGATCACCGCCTTTAAAGGCCCTTTTCTTCTGGTTCAAAAGGCCCTTGATGTCACTTGTAATCCATGGCTTGTTGTTAGCATAGCAGCGTACTGTTCTTACTGGAACTACAATGTCCATGCAGAAGTTGATGTAGTCAGTAGTGCAGTCAACAACCTCCTCAATGTTCTCACTATGTGATCCCTGCAGGATATCCCAGTCTGTAGTTCCAAAACATTGTCTCAGAGCATTCTCAGCCTCAGTGAATAGAAATGAGTCTTTAATCTTGTTTTAAACAGTTCAATTGTAGACGACTCCGTTATGTGATGAGGTAAAGAGTTCCACAGGCGAGGAGCAGCAGCTGCAAAAGCCCTGTCCCCCTTAGTTTTACACTTGGTACGAGGGACAACAAGAGACAACTGACCAGAAGATCTAAGCACTCTGGATGGCTGGTGTAAAACACACAATTCAGATAAATAGGCAGGAGCAAGCCCATATAAAGATTTAAAAACTAGCAACAAGATTTTAAAATCAATTCGAAAACTGACAGGCAGCTAGTGTAAAGAAGCTAACATTGGAGAAACAGAGTCATACTTGCCACAACCAGAAAGCAAGCGGCAGCATTCTGGACCAACTGTAACCTGCGTATTAAGAATTTGCTAATCCCAGAATACAGCGAGTTGCAGTAATCAAGGCGAGAAATGATAAAAGCATGAGTTGCTTTCTCAAGATCCCTAGAAGATAAAAAAGGCTTGATCTTACCTAATAGACGAAGCTGGAAAAAGCAACTCTTGACTACAGAATTAACTTGTTTCTCAAAAGAGAGGTTACTGTCAAAGATAACACCTAGATTACAGACTTGAGGTTTGCAAAAGACAGAGAAAGAGCCAAGAAGTCCAAGACCAATTTGGGCTTTAGCTGATGAACCCACTATAAGCACTTCTGTTTTATTTTGATTCAGATCAAGAAAAGTATTAGCCATCCAGGATCTTAGTTCAGAAAGACAGTTGTGCAGTTGATTTATTGCAGAGTTGCAGACGGGAATATAAACCTGTGTATCATCAGCATAGCAGTGAAAAGAAATGTTAAATTTCCTAAAAATAGCTCCAATAGGGCGAAGGTATATAGAGAATAAAATAGGAACCAAAATGGATCCCTGAGGAACACCACATTTAAGAGGAGCAGTAGACAAAAAAGAGGAATTTAAAATCACTGAAAGTGTCTACCAGTTAGATATGACCTGAACCAGTTAAGAGCAGTCCCCTTTAAACCCAACAAGATGTTCAAGCCGCAACAGCAATATCTTGTGGTCAATAGTGTCAAAGGCAGCAGTCAGGTCCACGAGGACAAGGACCGCAGCGCCACCTGAGTCAGTAATAATAGAGACGTCATTGAATACTTTAAGTAGGGCCGTCTCAACACCATGATAACGCCTAAAGCCAGATTGGTAGATCTCAAATAAATTATTGGTGTTAAGGTGATCAACCAATTGATTATAAATAATTCTTTCTAATATTTTAGCCAGAAATAGCAATTGGGAAATTGGGCGAAAATTGGCTAAAACTCCAGGATCTACTTCTATGTTTTTTAGACAGGGACGGACCGCAGCATGTTTAAAAAATGAGGGCACAACCCCCGCACTAATAGAATCATTGATAATGGCTAGTAAAGATGGGCCCAGAACATCAAAGGCTTCCACTAAGAGGCGTGGTGGTACAATATCCAGAGGACTGGGGGCTGGTTTAAGGGTGTCAATAGTTCTTTTTAGCTGTAAAAGTGAGACAGGATCAAAAGATTTGAATACAATACCATGATTAACAGTAGGAAGTTCATAGTCAGTTGGAACAATACCACAATGAATTTGATCAATTTTACTGACAAAGAATGAAAGAAATTGCTCACATGAAAAACAGTGCTATTTAATCCCATCACAGAATGAGGGTGAAAGGCCGCATTAAATGAATTAAATACAGTAAGACCCTAGGATTCTTAGAATGATGGGAAACTAAATCAGTGAAGGAATCATGTTTAGATTTCTTAACTGCAACCTGGAAGTTGAATAGAGAAGTCCTAAAAATCTGTTTAGAAACAATCAGACCATCTTTTTTCCAACGCCGTTCCGCAGTCCAGCCAGGGAGCAGGTCTTCCCTTATTACAGCGTGTCTTGAGCGGAGCAATTGAGTCTAATACCGTTTTACAAGAAGAATTAAATTCTAAGACAGAATCATTGATACAATCATATTGGATATGCACATCAAGACTAGAGAATATGGTTTTAAAATCGGATATACTAGAAGAATTTAAAATGCGAGAGCAGCGTGAAGCACAATAGTAGTAGGGACATTTACAGTAATATTCAAATCCATCATTATAGAAGAGTGATCAGTAAAAGAAACATCGCATAAATCAATATCATTAACTGAAATATCACGTGTAAGAACGAGATCAAGGGTGTGACCGAGAGAGTGAGTTGGCATATTAATATGCTGGATAAAATCAAATGAGTCCAATAGTGATAAAAAGTCATTAACCAAAGGTTTCGATTGACAGCAAACGTGAATGTTAAAATCACCAACAATAAATACTTTGTCATGGGAGAGGGTGATATCAGCCAGGAGATCAGAGAATTCAGAAATGAAGATATCATTAAAAACAGGAGGTCTATAAACCACAGCAAACAGCAAAGAAGGGGAGCTGCACACTTCGAAAAGTTGCAATTCGAAGCTACTAAACAGACCCTTTGTAAGGCTCTGACACAAGAACATACTTTTAAATACAGTGGCAATGCCCCCACCATGACGAGTCAGACGAGGAGAGTTTAAAAATGAATAACCTGATGGTACCAAGTCAGTAAAACATGAAGAGTCACCATTTACAATCCAGGTTTTAGTGATGAAAAAGAAATGAAGATTATTTGAGATAATTAAGTCTTGCAGAATAAAAGTTTTATTAGACACTGATCTCACGTTCAAGAGAGCAGCCTCAATAGAAGTAGAAGAGCTCGCTGCGGGATGATTGAATTGTTACAAATATTCAATAAATACATGTTGCTTATGAAAAAGAGTTAAAATTTGACTTTCTGTGCTTACAGTTAATTAGTTTTTTCCTCTTATACCTGCTTCTAACTCCATGGTACAAATTTTCATTGAAAGAAGTTGTGCAGAAAAGAGAAGGAAGAATTCATGTGTCTGGTTGTCTAACAAGGGGACAAACTGTGTACAGTTAAAGTGAGCCCTGGCAAAGAATTTAGAACCCTACAAAGTAAAAGTGTGACAAAATTCCTTTTCTGAATTAAATCAGGTGTTGAGGTCCAATACCTCAAAGCAAATGATCTTGTTGTGTCTTACAACATTCTGCCTTATATGAAACTGAGAAACGCTGTGAGTTAATCGCTTTCTGTGTTTTTGTTTTTATTGTAACTTGTTGTATTCACAAGAGAACTTATATCAATGTGCATACACACACATAATGGTTAATAGTATACATGAACCACAAAAAGTAGATGGGGCCAGCCTAGAAAGAACATTGCAGATTTTTGTTGTGTAGTCGAATGGGTGTTGTTACGATCGGCCAGTAAAAACTTGGACACTTTGCGCTGTATTGAAATTCCTTCATATGACGTTGCCTTAATGGACTGTTTGAAGAACTGCACAAAATGCTCAGCAAAACCATTTGTTGCAGGGTGGTACGGTGCTATGGTAATGTGTTGTATTCCATTTTTCCTGAGGAAGGTTTTAAACTCTTCAGATAAGAACTGGCTACCATTATCACTTACTATTTGTTCTGGTACTCCAGTACGCAAGAACAAGTTACATAGGAGTTTCACAGTCTTTATGGCAGTTGCTT